>NC_084483.1:169767600-170070630 GCF_030035675.1 Rhineura floridana | reverse complement strand
GCATATAGATAGAGGTGATCCAGTGGACATAGTGTACTTAGACTTTCAAAAAGCGTTTGATGAGGTACCTCACCAAAGACTTCTGAGGAAGCTTAGCAGTCATGGAATAAGAGGAGAGGTCCAGGTCCTCTTGTGGATAAGGAACTGGTTAAGAAGCAGAAAGCAGAGAGTAGGAATAAACGGACAGTTCTCCCAATGGAGGGTGTAGAAAGTGGAGTCCCTCAAGGATCGGTATTGGGACCTGTACTTTTCAACTTGTTCATTAATGACCTAGAATTAGGAGTGAGCTGTGAAGTGGCCAAGTTTGCTGACGACACTAAATTGTTCAGGGTTGTTAAAACAAAAAGGGATTGCGAAGAGCTGCAAAAAGACCTCTCCAAACTGAGTGAATGGGCGGAAAAATGGCAAATGCAATTCAATATAAACAAGTGTAAAATTATGCATATTGGAGCAAAAAATCTTAATTTCACATATACGCTCATGGGGTCTGAACTGGCGGTGACCGACCAGGAGAGAGACCTCAGGGTTGTAGTGGGCAGCATGATGAAAATGTCGACCCAGTGTGCGGCAGCTGTGAAAAAGGCAAATTCCATGCTAGGGATAATTAGGAAAGGTATTGAAAATAAAACAGCCGATATCATAATGCCGTTGTATAAATCTATGGTGCGGCCACATTTGGAATACTGTGTACAGTTCTGGTCGCCTCATCTCAAAAAGGATATTCTAGAGTTGGAAAAGGTTCAGAAGAGGGCAACCAGAATGATCAAGGGGATGGAGTGACTCCCTTACGAGGAAAGGTTGCAGCATTTGGGGCTTTTTAGTTTAGAGAAAAGGCGGGTCAGAGGAGACATGATAGAAGTGTATAAAATTATGCATGGCATTGAGAAAGTGGATAGAGAAAAGTTCTTCTCCCTCTCTCATAATACTAGAACTCATGGACATTCAAAGAAGCTGAATGTTAGAAGATTCAGGACAGACAAAAGGAAGTACTTCTTTACTCAGCGCATAGTTAAACTATGGAATTTGCTCCCACAAGATGCAGTAATGGCCACCAGCTTGGATGGCTTTAAAAGAAGATTAGACAGATTCATGGAGGACAGGGCTATCAATGGCTACTAGCCATGATGGCTGTGCTCTGCCACCCTAGTCAGAGGCAGTATGCTTCTGAAAACCAGGTGCTGGAAGCCTCAGGAGGGGAGAGTGTTCTTGCACTCGGGTCCTGCTTGCGGGCTTCCCCCAGGCACCTGGTTGGCCACTGTGAGAACAGGATGCTGGACTAGATGGGCCACTGGCCTGATCCAGCAGGCTCTTCTTATGTTCTTACACCAAATGTCAGAAGAGACAAAACAAATGCTGGAATACTTGCATCAAATCTAACTGAAAGTTGTTTAGAGCTTATGGTGTGTATAGAATGCCACTTAGTGGATCTAATCCTGGCTTGATATCCTGCTTTGTAAGCAACGCTAAAACCAGTTTCATTATTCAGGTCACAGGAAACAATACTTTTAACGAGTCCCAACATCTTCCTCAAAGTTTGGTACACGAGGGAAGGAGGAAAGGCTTATTCTCATTCCAATAAACTGTGACCTATTGGACAGAGATAATTACATTTGAGCTGAGCCTGTTGCAAGAAAAAGCAAAGAAAGTATTTAACATCTAAACTAGACTTGTAAATGGTATAGTGCACTTTTACAACATGGGAAAATAAAATATCAGTAATGTACCAATTTATATATGTAATATTTATTAGAGGACCAAAGTAATCTATTTTAATGCAGAGGTAATTTACCAAACAAATGATTATTTAAGGCATACACACTAAACAATTATATAAATGTAGTCTCACTGGTTTCAGTGGGAATAGAGCACTGTAAAATACCAGTGAATTACACTCTGATAAATAAATCTTGTGAACAGTTATCCAGCATATCCATGATGATGTGCTTGAATTACAATACTGCCTCACACACTGATCCTAAACACTTTTACTCTGCTTTCAATGGAAATTATTTTAAAGTAACCATCCTTAAAACTGTAGGTTTGCTCTCTTGTTCAGTATTGGATTATGCACTTGATTCTATCATTCCCTTAATTGCACCCTATTAAGGAGAATGTTGTCAGACCTAAGTGACTAATGATGGCAAAAGGTGACTGCAGTTGTAAGAAATATTATTTTGCTGACACATAGCATGGTACTCTGGGATATTTCTATCCTTATTTCAGAATTCTACTTTGCTTCAGAATTCAGTCCCATTATCTTGACTGCTCAAAATTGTTCACAGGGTTATCTAGCTGACATATAAGATAACCCTCCATCTCACTAGACACCACTGGGATATGACATGCTGACCCGCAGTAAGCCTTGATTATTAGGCTGAAATATATACCACACAAAAAGGGATCTCCAGCTGAAGAATAGTTTTTTTTAAAAAATCTATCATATTAGTGTTTTTTTTAAAAAAAAATCATTTAAGACACACAGCAATTTATTTGAGAATTTACAAACATGAAATAGTGTTACCAGTTTACACTGATCCATAATTTTTTTATGTGGAAGCAAACCACTGGTTTGAATGGAATCAATGTCAAACAAGGTTTTTTTAAAGTACTGGAGCCTTAAATATTTTACCAAGAGATACACAAAAATCCATTTCAACAGAAAGCAGCAGCAATTTCTTTGATTTAGTCATACGATTGAGTCTCAAGCTATTTTCAATTGTGGGTCATATACTCTGTAGTAAATGTGAACACACATGATGAAGATTTTCTACAGTTCCTTAATCAGTGCCAACAAAGTAAATAAAAGAAAAAGATTTTGTCAGCAAGCAGAATGATACCATAGGCTTCTAAAGCCCGAAACAGAGCAGGCTTAAAATTAGGGTCATGATTAGCCAAGCAGGTTTATTCTGACATCACTACTTTGTGAAAATGGACAGATTGTTGAACCATTCACTGAAAAACTGTCATGCCATAAGAAGCTTATAGCAAAAACTTATATATTTTTTGTATTTATTAAATTTAGCTACCACTTGATTGTAGAAAACCTCTAAGCAGTTGACAAAAAGTAGTTTATTGAACCAACAATGATTGGTCACCAGCACTAGTTAGTGGATAGTGTATATATTCTAAGGAAGCTTTTCCAAACACAGTCTAAAACATCTTAAAAACAGACTTTAAAATATATTAAAGCAAAACATCTTTATAAACATATTAAAACAAAACATATTTTTCAAAAAGCTTTAAAAACATATTTAAAAGCAATTCCAACCCAGATGCAGACTGGAATAAGGTCTCTACTTAAAAGGCTTGTTGAAAAAGGAAGGTCTCCAGTAGACGCCAAAAAGATAACACAGATGGTACCTGTCTAATATTTAAGAGGGAATTCCAAACGATAGGTGCCACAACACTAAAGGTCCGCTTCCTATGTTGTGCACAGCGGGCCTCCTGATAAGATGGTAGCTGCAGGAGGCCCTCACCTGCAGAGCACAGTGATTGACTGGGTATATAAGGGGTAAGACAGTATTTTAGGTATCCTGGTCCCAAGCTGAATAGGGCTTTGTATACTAAGCAGGGTCTGCTAATCCTGAAGTACCACATTCAAGGTGGGGGGGAGTGAGTGAAAGAATTCTGATCACAAACCAATCCTACAGGGGTGTTTTCACGTGTAGAAACTGTGCGTGGATGTCTTAATTATGATGTAAAAAATATAACAGCAGTTATATTTAAAATTTCTTTGTATTTAAGTCAATAAAAACAGGAGCAGCCCTCTGCTTGCTATATCACATTAGGGGCACTGTTTTCTCTATGTTGTACAGAGCTTATGCTTCCCTTCTAAAATGCCCCTCCCCTAATTCAAAATGGTTGTTCAAATAGAATCTACTTCCATATAAATGCAGAACTGGGGTGTTTAGATTTTTCAGAGTTGTACAACAGTTCTCCATCTTCTGCATTTTGCCAGACATATACTGAATGATTACTTAGCTTGGAAAAGTCAATCACTGAAAGATAGCTGAAGTCCTAGTACAAATGATTGTTCAAAATCATGACAAGTTAGTCTGCAACATAGAATATGCCCTTCATATTATTAAAACTGATAAAACACAAAATAAAATATTTTCCCATAATCAATCATGCTTTCCATACTGATTTTTGCAAAGTTGCATCCACTAGGTTTCTATCATATGTGCTCTGAAATCTAGTAGAGGACACAGTCAACTGCAGTTCAATGCAATTAAATCTCATGGAAATATTTCATATTTTAAGACCAAATAAAAGGGAGCAACACTGCAATCAATGAGTTTTCATATACTGATATCTGCAATATCCATATTTTGATTCCTTACAAAAACAATATGAAATCTTATATCCCTTTCACTTTACACTATTACTCAGTCAGAAGCACTATATGTCTTCACTTTGTGATTCAATAATAAAATACTTCAGTGAACATTATTCAGTTCTCAAAATAAGTAACCACTGCTGCATTCTAAATCTCTTCACAGGTCCTTGGGGTGGAGTACAACTCAGCTTTGCTACTAAAATTTGTCCATCTTGCCAGCTGTTGAAAGTGCCTTGACAGTTCCAAATCACTGTAAACCATGCGACAAGGCAAGCTTATTTCACACCAGAAATCAGATTTGGATTCCACCTGCCTCTCCTTTTCATTAAATTGTTTATGGACAGAGCAGCATGACAGAATACCCAACAAACATGGTGTCATGCCAAGTGCTAGTACCTCACTGTTGACAGACATCTGACCTGACACATCTACAAACATCCAGGAGTGTGTGTGTATGATGTTTTATTCAAATCATTTCAATTTCACATGAGGTGGATGTGAGGGAGAAGAGCAGATGCAGAATAGGAAGCCGTATTTAAGATCATGGGGAAACTGGTTTTGGCTTCTGTGTCACTGAGTTACTAGGGGGTTGTTTTGGGGATTCCCCCCACCCTGTTCCCCCTCCCCTCAGATTTTTTTTTTGTACTTATATATATCTCAGCGTTACCCTGAGTCAACTGGTACTTTTCTCTTGTGCATTGGTGATGCATCTCCAGCTATATAAGCATGAGCATGGGAAGACTGAAATCAGTATTAGTATATAGATTATCTCATTAAGAATGGCAGCTTTAAATAACTCTGAAGAGTTTGCCTTTAGAATCTTGAAAAAATCATTACACTCTACCTGATCTCTCTTCCCAGACAGATTCTCTTAACCTGTTGGATTTTTACCTCTCTACCTTCAGACCTCTCAAATACTAACCAGAAAGGGGTCCCTGAACCACCTTTTTGGAGGAGAAGAGTAAAAAAAGTCTCATCCACAGTTCTGGCAGCATCAATATCAGTCCCTGCACAAATGAGGACACGAAGCTGGGGGTTAGTGTCCAGGAATTTGATCAGTATATAGAACTGGCATTTATACCCGAGATACTGAGATCAAACTGTAGAACCACATTATCAGGATGGCACTTAATCATCTGCCCATGGGCAATTCAAATAAAAAATGTAAACATTTGCAGGAGATAATATCAATTGTAGTAATTTTACAGGCATCAAAACTGCCCAGAGAGAGTCGGCTATGGGACAGTATATAAATATAATCAATCAATCTATCTATCAAAAGTACAATCCAGTTTCTACAACATAGGATGGTTAATGTCTAAAATATGTAATCTCTATATTTTACATGTTATGCATAGTCACTACAAACGTTTTATGACAACACCTTAGTTTTGATTATGCAACCCCCCTTTTTTAAAAAGAGGGGGCAAGCAGCACACACTGTGAGATGGGCACCAATACACATTAACCCAACAGAGCTCTGACTAATACACTAATGGAAGGTGAAACATGTATAATATTTATTAAAAATACTTTAAACTGCCCTTCATCTATACAGATACCAGGGCAGTATACAGAGGCATAAACAAAACAAAACATACCAAAAATAACACACCAAAGACGATAAAATGTCATTCAGCACACCATACAGTCATATGGAGGCAGGTAAAAAGAAGTAATTCTCAAATGGTAGAACTCAACCAGCTTATTATTTCTCCTAACAGTTTGCAGTACATGTTCTCTTTCTCCATGTTTTTAAGTTGTAACCTTCATACTGCTTTATTTCACACTTTAAGAGACTAATTGATTTTAAAACGAATAATGGTTTATGAGTTGAAAACTGTGTAACTATTAATATCTTCTGCCTCCATCTGCAACATTGAAGCAGATTGACCACTAGATGTTTTGGAAAGGGCAACTGCCACATTGTTCCCTTGGCACACCAGAATGGCAGGTCAAACTTTTGTTCCTCTTGTCCTACAAACAGTTTTCAAGCCCACGCTCAATAAATAAATTTGGTCTCAGCACTCCCAATCAGGACTGCACAATCCCCTCAGTAGCAGACCTATGATAAATGGACTTATTTTCCCAAATCAAACACTTGAATTTAAATTCAGATGAGTTAATGCAAAGGTCAACATTGTAATCAGTTCTTTTGATCTTTATAGAATTTCTGGAGTAATACATAATAAATCTGAAACAAGGCAATTTGCAGCTCTGTATGGGTGGCTGGTAATAAAAATCTTAACGATTAGAGCCTTTATGTACTTAGGGAGCGTTTTATAGTAATAGCTAAGTGAGAACCTCAATGCATTGGCAATAGATAACACAGAAAGACATGATTGCTTGATTGTTTGTGGTTTATACAGTATGTGTTCATATGAACTATAAAACAAATTAAATCACACGTCTGCTGATGAGTTAACACCGCTAGGTTCTTTGCTCATTTGGCAGTCTGCAATCTTACAGTGCAATTCTATGCCTGTTTTCTTAGAAGTAAGCCCCTATATATTCAGAGAAACTGGATACAGGTATGTCTAGGATTGCAGCCTTAGTCACTTTTATATATCTCATCCCCAAATGTGAAAACTCTTAATAAAAAGTATGAAGCCATTCAATATCATATTTGCTTTATAAAACAAAAATGAATCTTAATCTGACCAGAAATTTAATGTTCTTTTAAAATATACTGTTTTATGCATACATAATTAATAGCACTTTTTTAATGCTCTGTTTAATTAACTTAGTTTTGAACCTGCAGGATACCATTTGCATTAGTGTTAAGCTTTACTAATAAGCTGTGGTCAGAGCAACATGCTGCTGCATAACTCACATGCATTTCATGCTGACAAGGGAGAAGCTCCCACTAAATTGTGTCCTATGTTCACAAACTTAAAAAAATGCAAATATCTCAATTGAAGTGATGAAACAAAGACTGCAACTAAAGAAGTTAACTGTAATTTATATAAAATTATAAACAAAGCCAACAGAAGAATTCCAGTTTTCAAAACTAGAACATAAGAACATAAGAAGAGCCTGTTGGATCAGGCCAGTGGCCCATCTAGTCCAGCATCCTGTTCTCACAGTGGCCAACCAGGTGCCTGGGGGAAGCCCGCAAGCAGGACCTGAGTGCAAGAACACTCTCCCCTCCTGAGGCTTCCGGCAACTGGTTTTCAGAAGCATGCTGCCTCTGATTAGGGTGGCACAGCACAGCCATCATGGCTAGTAGCCATTGATAGCCCTGTCCTCCATGAATTTGTCTAATCTTCTTTTAAAGCCGTCCAAGCTGGTGGCCATTACTGCATCTTGTGGGAGCAAATTCTATAGTTTAACTATGCGCTGAGTAAAGAAGTACTTCCTTTTGTCTGTCCTGAATCTTCCAACATTCAGCTTCTTTGAATGTCCACGAGTTCTAGTATTATGAGAGAGGGAGAAAAACTTTTCTCTATCCACTTTCTCAATGCCATGCATAATTTTATACACTTCTATCATGTCTCCTCTGACCCGCCTTTTCTCTAAACTAAAAAGCCCCAAATGCTGCAACCTTTCCTCGTAAGGGAGTCGTTCCATCCCCTTGATCATTCTGGTTGCCCTCTTCTGAACCTTTTCCAACTCAATAATATCCGTTTTGAGATGAGGCGACCAGAACTGTACAAAGTATTCCACAGTATGGGTGCACCATAGATTTATACAACGGCATTATGATATCGGCTGTTTTATTTTCAATACCTTTCCTAATTATCCCTAGCATGGAATTTGCCTTTTTCACAGCTGCTGCACACTGGGTCGACATTTTCATCATGCTGTCCACTACAACCCCGAGGTCTCTCTCCTGGTCGGTCACCGCCAGTTCAGACCCCATGAGCGTATATGTGAAATTCAGATTTTTTGCTCCAATATGCCTAATTTTACACTTGTTTATATTGAATTGCATTTGCCATTTTTCCGCCCATTCCCTTAGTTTGGAGAGGTCTTTTTGCAGCTCTTCGCAATCCCTTTTTGTTTTAACAACCCTGAACAATTTAGTGTCGTCAGCAAACTTGGCCACTTCACTGCTCACTCCTAATTCTAGGTCATTAATGAACAAGTTGAAAAGTACAGATCCCAATACTGATCCCTGAGGGACTCCACTTTCTACAGCCCTCCATTGGGAGAACTGTCCGTTTATTCCTACTCTCTGCTTTCTGCTTCTTAACCAATTCCTTATCCACAAGAGGACCTCTCCTCTTATTCCATGACTGCTAAGCTTCCTCAGAAGTCTTTGGTGTGGTACCTTGTCAAACGCTTTTTGAAAGTCTAAGTACACTATGTCCACTGGATCACCTCTATCTATATGCTTGTTGACACTCTCAAAGAATTCTAATAGGTTACTGAGACAGGACTTTCCCTTGCAGAAGCCATGCTGGCTCTGCTTCAGCAAGGCTTGTTCTTCTATGTGCTTAGTTAATCTAGCTTTAATCATACTTTCTACCAGTTTTCCAGGGACAGAAGTTAAGCTAACTGGCCTGTAATTTCCGGGATCCCCTCTGGATCCCTTTTTGAAGATTGGCGTTACATTTGCCACTTTCCAGTCCTCAGGCACGGAGGAGGACCCGAGGGACAAGTTACATATTTTAGTTAGCAGATCAGCAATTTCACATTTGAGTTCTTTGAGAACTCTCGGGTGGATGCCATCCGGGCCCGGTGATTTGTCAGTTTTTATATTGTCCATTAAGCCTAGAACTTCCTCTCTCGTTACCACTATTTGTCTTAGTTCCTCAGAATCCCTTCCTGCAAATGTTAGTTCAGGTTCAGGGATCTGTCCTATATCTTCCACTGTGAAGACAGATGCAAAGAATAGAGAACTAAAGACTAAGTATGAAAATGAAATGACTAAAACAATATTTTATTATGATATTTATAAGTTTCTGTTAACCTTATTTCCCCCCTTCTTTCTTGGAAAAGTTTTATTCACATCAATTTTAGCAAGCTGTACCCAAGAACCAAAAGCTAACTACAGTGTCTATCCCACACAATGAAGTGTGTGATTCATTTCTAAACTTGACCTCAAAATGCAGAATGTTTAGTTGAGTGATATGCATGGAATTCAGACACCTTAGAAAACACTAACTAAAGTAAAGGTTGAGGGAACTAATTAATAAGTGCCTCACAGGTCTAAGCTTCTAGGCAACACTGGATCAGGCAGATAAAGAGATGAAGTCCTCAAATATTCTTAACATACTGTAGGAGAAACCCTAGGATGTGGTAAAACCCTCTCTCCAAGATTATAATTATTTTAATGAACATTTAAACTGACTGGGAAAGGTAAGGAAAATAGGTTTCCTAGGCCTATCAATCATGTAGAAAAACTGTTCTACAAGAAATCCAAAAGCAATTTAATAACAGTGAATTAATACAATCATGGTAAAATGTATCAATACCATAAATTATCATCAAGATGGAAGACTGTTTAAAACTCACATCCATGATCAGAAAACACCTTGGCAAACAGGAAAGTTTTAAATAAATGACAATGCCCATGATATTTCAGAGGGGAGTTCATTCCACAGAAAAGGTGGTACTATAGAGAATACCCACCTCTGTGTTGCTGCAGGGTGGAGTTCTGTAAGTCAGGGCATGACTGATAGGGCATCCTCTGAAGTTTGTAGTGATCTAACAGGTCTATTGGTGTGTGTGTGGGGTTCCTTTAGTTAACCTGACCCCAAGCAGTTTGGGGCTTTATAAGTTAACAAAATCATAAACCCAATGCAGTAACAAATGGAACACATGTGAAATGTGTTTCAGAGGGGGCACCAGGACACCACCTAGTGGGCTGTTATCCTTGTTATTCCTTGAAGAGACAGAAAAACACCATAGTTCCATATACTGCTTTTGGGTATTCCCTCCCCTGGAGCGTCAGTTCGGTTTTTGGCCTCATTCGAAGTGACGCTTAGCACAAGAGTTATGTGGGCACAGCAACTATCAGCTTAATTGCTGTATTCTGCAGCAGCCCAGCCCCACACAGAGTGCATTAAAACAGTCAAATCTGAAGGTTACTAATGCATGGGTCACAGCGGCCAAGCCATCCCTATTAAGGGATGGGTGCAGCTGTTGGAAGGCGCTTTTCACACGGGATGTGTCAGTGGGATTATTTTGTATTTGTTGAAGGAAGTAAGCTACCTTGAGAAAGAAAATGCAAGCTATAAATTTTCAACAAACAAGTAAACTATCCTATTGTAACTAAGCCAAATGTGTAAATAAATAATTATATATTCTTCCCATTTACCACTGCCTCCATTTCCTTCCCATTCCTCTACAGCTAATGTTAGAGCAAAAAATGAAGAAACATTAAAGCTGAATGACAAACATTATGTTACATCCCACTAAATGGGACACCATTTTGGCCACCACAATACCCCAAACACAGTGAAATGTATAATGTATTGAAAAGGTCTTTACAGAATGTATTCAACATTCATACAAGGTTTTCCTGCATAATATGGCATCCATGGCATAATAAGGTGGTTAGGGAACTCTGTGTAGTAAGCAGAAGCATGTGCCAAACAATCAAGAGCACAAGGACCATACATATCACATATGGTCATAAAACTGGCCTTTTCAGGTAACGTGGATCTGGGAGAAAGATCAATTCTTTACTGTCAAATGAATAATGAGAAGTTCATTGAATTTGACTGATGAATTCCCAAGAAGAAAAACAGAAGCTTATGTTTTATGTCTCAAGAGATTTTGATCAAGAAGGCATCAAGTTATTACTCTATATCATGGACAGCCCAAAAATGCATTTTACAATGTCATACTAAGGACACTACTGTTTGAAGTTCTATACCCATAAACTGAAGCTATAAAATTTGAAGATTTCAGCTTGCGTATTAGCTATAACCTGTGCACATAAAGAAAAGGTGAAATAATTTTATACTGTTCTCAGGAAATATCAAATGAATGCAACCTAAATCCCTGGCCACGTATCATATTAGTGCATTCCTAACCCCTGGCTCAGGCAGACACTGTCAGCTTCCCCTTAGCTCATGCAATTGCTGAGTATTGTCCTATTAAAATGAAGAGGCCACTCTACTAATAGTGGACATCTGCTAAAAGCTATGTGATGGAGAATTGTCTTGAAAAATAGGAAAATGCAGGAAACATCATTTATCCTCCATTTTTTCCTTTATCGGTGACCAATGTCTTTCACCCTGTTCCTACAAATAAGTGTAAAAATATGAAACAATCAAATTTGCTTGTGATACCACTTCCCTTTTTGCTGGTAATTTGAAGTGAGCATAACAACTGTAGAGTTCTCTCCTACATCATCAAAGAGTGATTCAAGCATTTAGTGGCCAGAAATGAGCAGGAGATTCTTTTAATTACATAGTAGTGCCAAGTTAAAAGGAGGTGGGAGCCATATTTTACAAACATTTTCAATCTCTGTGAAATGTGCTCTCTTCCTATGAGATGAATACAAAACTATTAATGAGGGAGTAGATGCTAGGGAAAGGGAAGGGAAAGTAAGAGGTTGTCAAGGTAACTGGGCCAATACTACCTCACTCTATTTGTGCAGAGTAAACTAACTCAGACCAGTTGTTTGAGAAATGGGGTGGGGTTCAGATGTGCATAATAATAATAATTTATTTAGTTGTTACATTTATTCCCCACTTTTCTTTCACCATGGAACACAAGGAGGCATACATGTGGTTCCCAGGCAGTCTCCCATCCAGGCACTGACCAGACCCAGACCTGCTTAGCTTCAGCAAGATGGTGGCCTCATGTACCTTTAGACCATAGAATGGGATAATGATCACTTAGATAATCATGTAGTAAAGACAAAGATCTTTTAAGTAAAAAAAAAATCAAAATCAAAAATAGGAGCAGCATTTAGGGAAACAACTGCTATGGACATATGTGAAAAACTGCATGCGGAGAGTAAAGATAGATAGAGGTGTGTGTATTTGCAGACTCTTCTCAGCTGTTCTCCAACCCAAAAGAGATCAAAATTGAGTATCACAAAATTTGACACACCTTCCATTTAAAACTTGGTTTTCTTTCATGCACTGCTTCAGAGACTATGATGAACATGTAGAACAACTGTATACATGATCTGTGAGCACAGACCATTGGTGGATGGAAGTGGCAAAGGTATTGCCCTAGATGTGAATGCCTCTGCAAATAGGACCTGAGCAGTGATGCATAGGACGGGCAAGAATCTACTTCCTGATGCTGATGTAAACTTACATTTTTCATTTATAATTACAGCCGCATGCAAAGCTCTTTTGTTATGGGTAACTCTGGATTAGGGCCACTGTTAGTACTATAATATGTTAGTACCACTAAACATAAAGTAGGAAATAAATAAATCTGAATTAAGCAAATATGAACTGTCTGTTCCACTGAACACTTCTGCAGAATACTATAAATTATTACATTTGGGCAACAGTTTTAATTCAATGTTGCACAAACTCTTATGTAAAAGAAATACTGTATTCTAATATATTTTACTGTACAGCAGTGTTACCCAACCTTTTTCAACCCAGTGCCCCTTTGCAAAATCTTTTTGTGCCCAACGCCCCCCTCAGATTAAGTATATGCCAATCCTTTCTATTCTTCCCTTAAAATACAGCCCCCCCCAAAATAAATTTTTTTTAGTTGCCAAGGATGTTTGAATGACTTTAGGGTATTTTGGGGGTGCTAAATCCAAAAATGACATTAGTTTTGCCAAATTGGCTCTAATTTTTGAGATAATGGATACCCCTCAAATGACGATTGTACCACAATACGACCTGTAGCTGCTGACATATGCAGCAGGGTTTGGTCTGTCTTTTTACTCTTGAACATTGTTTTGCAAGTTTATCCATTGCATATAATATCATATTGATACTTTTGTTTTTGAAGAGGAATATGAGTTCGTCACGAAGAGGCTGCTTAAACAATCCTAATGCATTCTGCTACATTTGTGGTGAATACACTCTGCAAAAACAAAAAAACATCACTGACTTTGTAAAACGAGCATATCTTGCTTATTTTGGAGTGAAGCTTGGAGATCAAGATAAGTCTTGAGCTCCCCATAAGGTTTGCAAAACCTGTGTAGCGTGCCTACGACAGTGGAAAAATGGAGAAAGGAAACGTTTAAACTTTGGTGTGCCTATGGTGGGGAGAGAGCCGCAAAACCATCACGATGATTGTTATTTTTGTGTTGTGAATGTGAAAACCTTCAATCGCTACAAGAAACATAAGTGGGAGTATCCTGATTTGGACTCAGCAAGGCGACCTGTGCCACACAGCTAAGACGTTCCCATACCAGTGTTTACCTCACTGCCTGACCTTCCATTGTCAGATGTTGAAGAAATGCTGGACGTGGAGTGTAGCACAGGTGGTAGCCCTAGAAGTGGATATGAAGAAAGCTTTTCAACACCTGAGCGATTCTTCCAAAAAGAACTCAGTGATCTGATACGAGACCTCAGTCTGTCAAAGGAAGCATCTGAACTTTTAGCATCCAGGCTAATGGAAAAGAACTGTCTACAGCCGGAAGCTAACATAACAGCTTATCGGACAAGAGAGGAGGGACTTCTTCCATACTTCAGCCAAGATGAAGAACTTGTATACTGCAATAACATTCCTGGACTTCTTCTCCAAATGGGACTACCGGAATATCGACCAGAAGATTGGCGGCTTTTTACAGACAGCTCCACCAGAAGCTTGAAATGTGTTTTATTGCACAATGGTAACCGCTATGCATCTCTTCCAATTGCTCACTCAACAAAACTTAAAGAAGAATATGAAAATATCAAAATGGTCTTGCAGAAGCTCTGCTATCATGAGCACCAGTGGTCTATTTGTGTTGATCTAAAGATGCTGAACTTCTTGCTTGAGCAGCAAAGTGGATACACGAAGTACGCTTGTTTCATCTGCTTGTGGGATAGTAGGGCAAAGCGAGATCATTGGAAAAAAGTGACATGGCCTTCAAGGGAACACATGACTTAGGTGCAGCGAACATCATTAACAAGCCATTGGCTGATAGAGAAAAAATCATTCTCCCACCACTCCATATCAAGCTTGGACTGATGAAGCAATTTGTTAAGGCCTTGGACAAAGATGGTGATTGCTTCAAATACATTTGTAGATCGTTCCTTGGACTGACTATGGAAAAACTAAAAGCAGGAATCTTTGATGGTCCTAAAATTCGTAAACTCATCAATGATTTGAATTTCACTAAATTTATGAATGATGTTGAAGCTTCTGCCTGGTGCAGTTATGTCTCAGTTGTCAAGAACTTCTTGGGTAACCACAAAGTGGACAATTATGAAGAATTGGGGCAAAACATGCTCGCTAACTTTAAACATTTGGGTACTAATATGAGCATAAAGGTACACTATCTCCATAGCCACTTAGACAGATTTACAGATAATCTTGGTGATTTTAGTGAGGAACAAGGGGAGAGGTTCCGTCAGGATATAAAGATGATGGAGGAAAGGTATCAAGGCAGATGGGACAGACACATGATGGCAGACTACTGCTGGAGCCTCCAACGTGATCGTCCTGATGCCCCACATAAAAGAAAATCGTACACACAGCGTTTTTCTGTGCATTAATTGTGATTATCTGAATCAGCTTACTTTGTTTTAATGTTATTGTACTGAATACAACACCATTAGGTATTTCATGTGTTTACTTTTGTATGATTTGAGATAGTTTCCATGTCATTTGTGGGTAGGCTATGCCTGACCATTAAATTTTTTGAATTTGTTATGTTTTTCAATGGGGGCATCCATTATCTCAAAAATTAGAGCCAATCTAGCAAAACCGATGCCATATTCGGAATCAGCAACACAAAGTTACCCTAAAATCAATCAAACATCATTGGCAATAAAATTAGTGTTGACCAGTATATCCATGAAATACACGCAAGAAACAAATTGCAGATATAGGAGTTGTTTCTTATTTCACAAATCCTAAAAACATAAGCAAAAACTAATTAAGTCTACACTTATGACACTGGCCGCTATTCAGCATTGGGAATCGCTGACCTAGAGGCACCTGAACACATATAAGGCCTTTACCGGGAAGAAAAATCCATGCGGGGTCAAGGAAAGACCTGCTAACACAAGCAAAGCAAGCGCTGTGTCTCTTCACTGCCACAAACAGGGCACAATGATACAGACAGAATTACAACAGCCTGGGCAAATAACGCCTTGTCAGTCAGACACAGTAACGACTTCTTAGACTTAGTGCTACCAAGCCTGGGAGGAAGGCAGAGGGAGGTGCGCGAGTTGCAAGATTTGCAAGCGTCTGCAGCGGCACGAGACTGTGTACCGCAAAACTTCCCACTGCAAAGGCGCATGCCGCTCCTGCAGGGTCTTGCCATCTGACTCAGACCCCCTCATATGTTGATGAGTTCACAGCTCTGTAGTTCTAGCCTCCAGCTTACATGTCCTGAGAAGGCGAGACATTTTGAAAACAGCTGCAAAGCAGATAAATAAACATACTTCTCCTCCTCACCCCGACCCTCCAAAGAACACAGCTTTCTCAGCTTTGAAATGCCTTCTTATCCTGGCTTCTCGTTAAATCCTCATAGAAGGAGTGAGGGTATGAGGATATTTAAATTAGGGCGAATCAGAACGTAGGAGAGAAACCTACCTCAAAGAACAGGGCAAAATCAACACTGTAAGGTAATAATAGAACCCCCTCATTTTTTCCACCCTGCCCAAAGAAACCTGTAGGTTACTTACCAGACCGAGCCTACAGTCTCCCTTCTTTTGTCTCTGGGGATATAAGCAGATCATGGGGCCTTTCCCCTACAGCTCAAGAACTCCCGCAGGCAACCCTTGCCTCCATTCCCCCAAATGTATCTATAGCCACCATCGATGTTACTGGCAAAATAACCCGCTTTACTCTGAAGTAGCATACATGTGACTTCAGGTACAGTTAAGTAAGCCTGGCTTGGCTTGGCTACATCCTCCTTATGTTTCAGTACTTTAGCTGTGGTAGGTTAGTGTGGGGCAAAGAATGACGCTGTGCTTCCACCCTTCTTTCTACTCTATGTGTGGACGGCAAACTTAAATGCTTCAACTTCAGACCGTCAAATGTCAACGCCCCCCTAATGAACCCAAACGCCCCCCTAAAGTTTGTAGTGATGCCCCCTGAAAGGCTGTAACACCCCCCAGGGGGGTGCTACCGCCCACGTTGGGAATCGCTGCTGTACAGCATATTCATAAAGTTGGCAACTTTAACTAACAATGTAATCCTATTTAACAAGTGAAACCAACCATTTCTTATGTGTTTTAAGAGCTCCCATTCCATGTTGAATACACTCATAAACACTTTTTCCATATATAGCAAAACACCTCAGATGTGTCTTCTTAGGGAACATGTAGCACTGGAGGGGGAAGGGGCAGTGTTCACATCCAAGAGGATTTCAGCTGGACAATGATGAAAAGTCCATATGTTCCAATGCCACCATAAATTATGTTGGAACATTCGGTCAGGCCACAAAGGGACTCCAAAAATAGGCTGAAAACAGCTCTTTGATTGAGAACAAATTGCCTAAATTCCAATATGAAGAAAACAGTGATCTTGACATATATTTTCTGGTTGCTGCCACAGTTTGAAGCTAGGTCTGCAGAGATGAAAGACAATATGCTGCAGTTTTAAATTTGGAAATTATTAACCCATCTAGACACAAAAAAATGCAGAGAAATCTGTATGGGTCCAGTGCCTTTAGGCTCAAAGATTTATTATGAATTAAAGGGAAAATGAATGATGATATGTCAGCTGGCCTGGACTCCAGCTATGAAACAGCATTTGGAAGGATAGAAATCTCAAATGATTTCCCTTTTAATCATTCTACACATTAAAATATGTTTGTAAATCAGTTATTGTATATCAAGACAAATGTCTAAAAATCATATTTAAAGTGTTAAGAAAAATTAAAATTTTTATTTTATTTTATTTTATTTAATTAAGCTTATATACCGCCCGACTAGCAACAGCTCTCTGGGCGGTGAACATTAAAAATACAATAAAAATAACACAATACAGTATATCACAATACAAAACTGTACAAAAAACTGTACAGTCTAAAATCAAAATATAATAATTTAGAATTAACAGGAATTAAAATGCCTCAGAGAAGAGAAAGGTTTTAACCTGGCGCCGAAAAGATGATAGTGTCGGCACCAGGCGCACCTCCTTGGAGAGACCATTCCATAGTTCGGGGGCCACCACTGAGAAGGCCCTAGATCTTGTCACCATTCTCCGGGCTTCCCTATGAGTCGGAACCCGGAGGAGGGCCTTCGTAGTAGACCATAGTGTACGGGCCGGTTCATATCGGGAGAGGCGTTCCGACAGATATCGTGGTCCCACGCCGTATAAGGCTTTATAGGTAAGTACCAACACTTTGAATCTGGCCCGGAAGCATATTGGAAGCCAGTGCAAACGGGCTAGCACAGGTGTTATATGCTCAGACCGCTTAGTTCTTGTTAGCAGTCTGGCCGCCGCATTTTGCAACAGCTGTAGCTTCCGAATCATCTTCAAAGGTAGCCCTACGTAAAGCGCATTGCAGTAGTCCAGACGCGAGGTTACCATAGCATGTACCACTGATGTGAGGTCCTCCTTACTCAGATAGGGATGTACCTGGGCTACCAACCGAAGTTGGTAGAATGCATTCCGGGCCACCGAGGCTACATGAGCCTCAAGTGTGAGGGAAGAGTCTAAGATGACTCCCAGACTATGCACCTGTTCCTTTAGGGGGAGTGTAACCCCATCCAGGACAGGGTATATATCCACCATCCGATCAGAGGAACCATCCACCAACAGCATCTCAGTCTTGTCAGGATTGAGTCTCAGTTTGTTAGTTCTCATCCAGTCCATTGTCGCAGCCAGGCAACGGTTCAGCACGTCGACTGCCACACCTGAAGAAGATGTAAAGGAGAAGTAGAGCTGCGTGTCATCAGCATACTGATGACAACGCACTCCAAAACTCCTGATGACCACCCCCAGCGGCTTCATATAAATGTTAAAAAGCATGGGAGACAGAACCGAACCCTGCGGGACCCCACATTGGAGAACCCACGGTGTCGAGCAATGTTCCCCAAGCACTATCTTCTGGAGATGACCCGCTAAGTAGGAGCGGAACCACTGCCAAGCAGTGCCTCCAACTCCCAATTCCGCAAGCCTCTCCAGAAGGATACCATGGTCGATGGTATCAAAAGCCGCTGAGAGGTCAAGGAGAATCAGCAGAGTTACACTCCCTCTGTCTCTCTCCCGACATAGAAAATTACTCTATTGGGCAGTATGCCCTTAAAAGGAGCATGCCAACCACCAAGTATAGAATGCATTATTTGATAAGTTTTTTAAAAAACAGATTATCCTCTAAACAAACTGCCTATAAAATAGCTATTCACATCATTTTAAAGCAGACAACATTTGAATGCCAAGAAAATACCAACCACAATGAAAACTGCACACAGCAGATGAAACCTTTTCTGTGAGGTGCACTACAGAGTTGTCCCGCAGTTTAATTACACTGTTTTTCCAACTTAAAATTCGATAAACATGTTTTTGTCAATGGTAGAGAACTACTGCTCTTCCAAGGAGGAGGGAGAGACAGATCCAATTTGGGATTCACTGATTAACATATTTGCTAATTAATCCTATGATCTTACCAAAGTGCCTAAGAGCAATTGAGTATTGCATTAACTGCCATGTTAAACGACACAGTTGTCAGTTCTTCTGGAAGGTGCATCTGATAAACATATTCTACAGCTACCTGCACAATGTAAACCCAACGTAAGTTCTTTTTGGCACAGAGGTCTAATGCACTAAAATAATTAGAACATACACTCCTTAACCCTGTACACACTGGCTGCTTAAATCCTATTAAAGTTAATAAAAGTAAAGGAGCCTAAGAGTGTGTAGGGTTGCAACTACAAACATTACATGACTGCTAGAGGCCTAAGCCATTTAAAAGTGGCATTTGTAATGTTTGCTGTTTTGGGGAAAATCTCCAGATGATTTAAAACAGTCTCAGGAAAATGTCTTCTACATAAAATGTTGTAATAATCATCAAAAATAGGCAAGGTTTAGACTACAGCTTTAAATGTAATGTCATGGTTTGAGTTAAATTCCTATATTAAATATTTCTGTGCAAATACCTACATGTTTGGTCTGGAATATAATGTAGAAGTGAAGAAAATATTTAGTTATTTCAATTACCACTGCAGTATCAAACAACAAAGCCATATTGTCCCATAGCATGAAGTGATCAGATACCTGCCTAACGTGATGGACAGCTCTGGCCCATTGAACAGGCAAAAAATAAAATAAAAAAATAATAAAAAAAAACCCATTTACTCTCTGCCAGATGGGACCTACTGGACGCTTCAGCGCAAACAACTCATCCTTCTTCAGACCTTCTTGTCCAGCTCTTGAGCTAGCTCCAGCTGATAATGATGGATATCAAGGCTACAGTAAAGTGGGTGACAAAAGCAGCCTTGTTATAGCTGCCAGTCTTTCAGTCTTGTCATTATTACACATTGAAGATTTATTTGAGTTTATTGTTGTACACTGGGTCTAGCCATTTGCAATTCATCACCTAGTACAGAAGGTTCAAGATAGTGACCATAGCTATAATTGCCACCTCCACCTGCTTCTTGAAATTATGAGGTCAGCAGCTAGGGCAGCCCACTGTTCACAGAGCTATACACATCAGGAGAGGTGTCTATTGTAAAATACCAGGGCTGTTCTTCTCTACATAAAAAGGTGGTGCCTACCTTGTGGAAATTCTGTATTACATGTTTAGTTTACCCAAACAAATCTATGCATCGTCTTGAAAGGCTGGAGATTTCCCAAAGGTTAAACAACTATTACTATTATTATTACTACTATTATTTAGAGTTGTTACTCCTTTACTTGAATAGAGAGCAGTGAAACACTTTAGCTCAACTGGAAAAAATGCTCAGTTCAGAAAGAACACACTCCAAATAAGTTTCCTTCCAAGTAATTACTTTAAAACTGTAAAATATAATCCTATTTTTAAAAAAATATATTCTTCTAGGCAGTTTTAGAATTTATAAAATGAATGATGTGGGATTTAGCCTGCCTGAATGAGATGCAATTCCTTCCCTCTAATCCTGGATATATGCAAGACTAGCTGTTACCCAAATTATGAAAAAGGCACTCTGTGTATGCTCAAAGACACAAAAATCTTAATTATTTCACATATTGGATGATCAAGCCTGAAATCAGTATTCAGTAACAGGTTGCAGTGTTGAAATAAGCCTCCTGAGATGCTTGCAGAAAGACTATTAGCATGGTACATTACAGTCAATGTATTAATTTTAATTATTTTACAATATGAGTATTAGTAGCCAGAAAATGCCTAGGTGAATAAATACATTTTTAATCAGCAAAAGCACATTACTGTGGGTGTCTGCCATATCTCAGAGGGGAGGCTGTTCCACATATTAGGCACCACCACAGAAAAAGTCCTCCTCCAGGTTGCCACAATATGGATTGATGCAGGTCGTGGCACAGCCACAAAGGCATCTTCTGAAGATGCTATGAATGGGCAGGTTCATGTGGGAGAAGGTAACTGGGTCCCATGTTGTTTAGGGCTTTATTGGTCAATAGAGGAACATTAAACTTAGGCTGGTAGCAAACTGGCAACCAGTGCAAGAGGAGTATCACATGTATGCGGTAGGAAGCTTCAACCTAGCCACTGCATTCTATGCCAGTTGCAGTTTCTGAACCAATCCTAAGGACAGCCCCACATAGAATACATTAAGGTAATGCAGTTTTAAGCTTACCAAATGCATGGGCCATTGCCGCCAAGCTATTCTTATCCAAAAATGGTTGTAGCTGGCATACCAGCTGTAACTAGTAAAAGGCAGTCTTAGCTACAATGATCACTGGGCTTCCAGTGACAATGATGGATCAAGTAGCAGCCCAAACTACACACCTGTTCCTTCAGAGAAAGTGCAACCATGTCCAGGTGATACTCCTAATTTCTAGTTCTAGGAACCACTCACCTACAAAGCCTTCATCTTATTTTATACTATAAACATATTTTATAATATATAAACATATATTTACTTACAGTCATTATGAGTTTTTGAGCAAGGTGACATCAGTACGCTGATAATACTCAACTCTACTTTTCCATGACATCTGAGTTGGGAGAGGCTGTGCAAGCCCTGGACCAGTACCTGGATGCAGTGGTAGACTGGATGAGGGTCAATAAACTGAGCTTGAATCCTGGAAATATGGAAACCTTGTGGAGGGATGGTTCCCATGTCTAGGAGATAGGTCAACTACCTGTTCTGGATGGGGTTGCACTCTCTCTGAAGGAGCAGGTATGAAGAAACCCAAGTGACCTCTGTGGCCAGGAGTGCTTTTTACCAGTTCTGGCTGTTATGCCAATTATGACTGTTCCTGGACCGTAACAGCCTGACCACAGTGGTCTTTGCATTGGTAACCTCAAGATCTGATTATTGTAACATGCTTTATGTGGGGCTTTTATCTGGTCTGGAGGCTTCAACTGGTGTAGAATGTAGCAGCCAGACTGCTCACAGGAGCAGATCACTGGCAACATGTCACTTCACTGCTAAGAGAGCTGTATTAGTTGCTGATTCGCTACCAGCCCAGGTTCCAAGGTACTTGTGTTAATTCACAAAGCCCTAAATAACTTGGGCCCACAGTATCTTAAGGATCACCTGATTCCTTAACCTTCACCTCTGATGCTCAAGTAGAAATTACTGACAGCAGTAGCCATATTCTTTCCACAGATTTGTGATGATGGGCAGTCAAATAATGAGGCAGCGCACATTGCCTGCAAACTGAGAAGGAAGTATACAACAGCAGCAGACCCTCTGGGCTGGATCAAAGTCCTGGTTGTTCCTAGGGTAGCATTATTCAGGCTCCTTCTTGTCCCAACTCTGAAACTGCATACATGACATTTGTGTGCACACATACAGTCAAAGAAAACTGTATTATACACAAAAATGTGGGAGAAAGATACTACATATCTTGGTGGAACATAACCTCCCATGGTTTCCCAGAAGCAAAAAACTCAAAAGTGCCTTTCATGTATCAATCACATGAAAAGATTCTTCCTGACATCACGTGGCTTCACAAGCTTCACTCCAATGTCCATGAAATACTTTCCCCTTTGAAGACATCCACAGTCAATGCATGGATGTTGGAAGAGCAGAGCCAGCAGTGTGGCCGCATAGCCTGTTTTACTTCTGGACACCCCTTCATGCAATTAATGGATGAATAGGGCTTTATGCGTCAATAGATGGTACACCCTCTGCCAATCCATTTCTTCTCTAGGATTCTTATTTTTAATCTCTATGGCACTTCATGAATATCTATCAAGTCCCATTCCAATGCATATCAGGAAGGGACTCAACAATTTTTAAAAACAAAAAGGTAGTTTTTTATTATTTAAAAGGACTGTTAAATTTAAAAGGTGTGCAATGCCATACAGCTCATTTCTGTGCAGTAGACTCTGAGTGGAAAGTGTGAACTCTTTTCTTCTCACTTTTTTTTTTTTTTGTATTCATGAGCAGTGACAGGGAAAACATGTGAAGATATGGCAGAAACAAATTACTGTGCTGTAGGAATTGATACATGTGCAATGTTTTGGAGGTGGGCCTCCTGACACAGTTGGCAGTTAATTCATGCCTTAATTCAGTCTTGCCTCCCAATTCTTCTTCATTCAGGATACCTTCAATAATATAGAAGCAAATTACTTGGGAGCAAAGGAAAGTAATAATTTGATTATAAAAAGATCTAAAGCAGGGATGGCCCTTGTTGGACTACAATTCCTATCATCTTTGACGAATAGCCATGGTGTCTGGGGATGATGACAAGTGGAGTTTGGCAACATCTGGAGGATCATAGAGTCCTCATCCCTGATCTAAAGTAAACCTCTGAAGCATGCAAATTATTACCTGCCTGGGCAGTTGATAATAGTTGCTTATGTCATTGCTGGCTATTCTTTTTCTCTGCCAATCCTTTTCACAGGCCCAATGCTCAATGCATTGCACAAGTGAGAGAGGACCTTGAATACTGCCAGATTCTCTTAACATGCTGCCTGTCAAACAGTCACTCAAGCCTTCACTCCTTTATTATATGGCATTGGCATAAACAATGCTTCAGTGAGTCTCCTCTAGAACTCTTGCTTTGAGCTAGCAGTATCTTTGATTATGAGTGCAGAGACCATAATAGATGAAATCTAAGAGGAAACCCTTTTAAACTCATTTACCATTTTTTCCAGGCAAAAATTGTTCAAATCCACTAAAATATTGCAATCCTATTCCTGGCAGAAGTCTCACTGATTTTAATGGAACAGAATAGCAGTTCCACATAATTGTATTTTGATAGTTACAAATACAAAATAGGTGCCATTATTGACCTCCTAATGTATGTTATGAAAAGGCAGGGTAAATGGATAAATCTTAAATATTTAGATAATAAAATACTGATGAATTTTCTGCATCTTCAGAGTTAATATATTGATGGTTATGAAATTACAATAAACTTACTAAAGAGAGAACCAAATGTTTACCACCTCTAATTTGACAAGCGATATAAAAATAATCTCTTAAGAAAGATAACATTATTTGCAAATTGAGCAAGAGGACCCCAATGATAGCCATATATAATCAGTTGTCACCTTGCAGCTCAATTAGCCCTCATGTAAAAATGAGGCATGTAAGGAGAAATGAGGTTTTGACATTATCTCTGCCAGCAAGATAATTACACAGCCTTCATTTAACAGTAGGGCAACACTACTGTAGCAACAAATTAACTCAGCTCCATTTGCAATTCATGGTGTGTTTTCTCATTTAACACCATTTGTCTTACTCCAGTGAATGTTTCCATTAGTTTTCTTCAGCACAGCAAAAATACTCCTTGTTTTGACTTCAGCATTACGTCACCAAATTACTAAGTCTCTGTTCCAGTAACTTTAAGTAAGCCAATATAAATTTGATTTAAGGCTCTTTTTCTGCAATTTTAACTAAAATCTTTGCATTTTGGTTTACAGCCAAGTAATAGCAGAACAAGTGCTTTTGAATTTAATGAATACAGAAATTTGTTTCACTTTGCATTCATACAATTCCATTGGAAGCTCAAATTATTAATAATGATGAAAGGCATGTACTAGATTAAATTGCCAGTAAAACCAACAAATCTTTGAGTTTAGTAGTACAGGGCATCTGAATAATGCAGTGCTGACTCACTGCAAACCAGCCTGCGAATCAGGAAACAGTCTCACAAAAACACACTTCCTCTTCCTCCCTTTCTCAAATTAAACACCCCCTTTCCCTCCTTTGCCTGTATCATACCGTTTCACATGTACAACAGCACTAAACATAGTTAAAAAATGAGGTCATTGGTTTCAACTGAAGGCCCACCTGAATGGGCACTAAGACACCACCAAGTGGGATCATGACACACTCAATACAAGCAGCGGCTTCCCTGACAGCACTTGTCACAAATGCACCTGTTCCGGGGCTGTGCTGAGCGGCCAGTTGGGCCGACACCAATACTTTTACAAAATATTATATTTTATAGTTTTAAAAAAATATATATAATCTTTGTTGGCAAATTAAAATCAGTACAGAATCCAATGAATTTTTAAATTCATTTATCATAGCAAGAATATATGAAGGTGAATAAAACAATCTTAAATCCATTAAATCCTAATCTTAATCCTTTAAATCTAATCTTAAATCTATTTAGTGAGTGTATTACATATAACAAAATATTTATATGATAGACCTATAAACCTCTGTGTGTGCTCTACCACTGACTTATTGCCCCTCCCTAAGGAGCCATATCCTGCTGGCTGACTACACTATCTATTCATATTTCATTGCATATGGGACACCCATGTCAACAAAGAAAGATTCTGGAACCACGGAGGCTGATTATTTATGTGACAAAAATAAAGAAAGGTTGCTTAAATGGGTGACCACAGGAAAACCTCAAGAAAGTTTGAACAGGCCAAATTATCAACATGACAGATTAAATCTTCATGTAGTCAAGAATTTACTCACGTATCAAAATCAGAGTAGTGATTCTACCAGTATTACAGCAGGCCATTTTAGAAAATATTCACAAAGCTCATCAGGGCACTACAAAATGTTGAGACCGAGCTTATCAGACAGTTTGGTGGCACTAATAAAGACATACAGATCTGGGTACCTACCTACCAAGTTTGCTTAGCACTGATCAGTTCCAGTAGAGCTCTGTATCACAACGGAATTACTGTAGCATCCATGGCAAATGTTGGTAGCTAATCTATTTACCAGAAAAAACTCTCAAGATCCTGCTTTTTTTGTGTTCGTCACCTTCACCCTCCCAAAAGTTACAGCAGGTGACAGAGGCTATTTGATCTTTGTAACATCTCCCTCCTCTGGCACAAGAAAAGCTTTCATGTTACAAGGGAATGGGAGTCATTTCTGCTAGGAAATAGTAAGGCATTTGTTACAACAAAGGTATATCATGAACACAAATGTCCACACATACACACAATCCCTAAGAAATAATACTACTGCAAGATATCATATAAATTGTGACATGTTCCCCTATTATAGCCATGCTGTAGGTACTTTTTCTGGATTTCTACTCAAACACCAAAATTTAAAAATAAATAAATAAAGGTGTGCTTTTAAAAAACAACGACTGTGGGTTAGTGCCTGCCTTTTGTACCACTGGCAGCTCCATTATTGCTCACATCATACTGAAAGCTTATCCAAGAGGTGCCCTCTTCTTACCCTCCTACAGTTCTTTGTGCACTCAGCGTTAGCCCACTTACGCAAGGCATCTCTGTATTAACCAGTTTGAGCTATATGGAGGTCTTTGCTACTATAAAATAATGCTAGATGCTTTAGAAGAATTCACATAATCGTGGTCACCTGGAAAGTTGCTACAACAAAATACAGAGCCAGCACTTTATGACAGGAGCTCATGCAAAACCTAATTAAAGGAAATGAAAACATTAGAGGCAGTCTGCCTCTAGCTTTTCTATATTTAAACGTTATGTTGAATGTCACCCTTTTCTACTTAGAATGAATAACCTCTGATAATCATCTGACCCTTTTAAAAGAGAGAAAAAAACAAACCTAGTTGTATATCCTTGCATTATTTAACACGCATGAACTTTGTGTGTCAAAGGAAAGCAAAAACTACTTCCCATATTAATTAAAGAGAACAACAAATACAACAGATAAGCAGCTCCTCTGTTTAAACTCAACTTCATAAGATCTATCTACCCTATAGTCAAAGAAAGGGTGTCAATTTCTGTTATGTGATTCCAAGGTGACTGCTTATATTTTGAACTGCTAGGCTAATTCTAGCCTGAGCAAAAATCTGTCTTTTAGTTCATAATTAATTCTCAGTATCAAAACTGGTGGATGTCCTTTTGATACCAACCTACCATGGCTGTTGACTACAAACAAAAAAATGTCGATTGAATATTATTACTGGCCTGACATACAGAAAACATGAAAATTTAGAGCAAAAGCTTCAGCAAAACTTTTCATAATATTTATTTGTTACACTTTTATCCTGCCCTTCCTCCCAGTAGGAGCCTAAGGCGGCAAACAAAAACACCAAAAACACTCTAAAACATAAAAACATCAGACTTTTAAAATATATTAAAACAAAACATCTTCAAAAACATGTTTTTAAAAAGCTTTAAAAACACCTTAAAAAGTAATTCCGACACAGACTGGAATAAGGTGTCTGCTTAAAAGGCTTGTTGAAAGAGGACGGTCTTCAGTAGAAGCCAAAAACATAACAGAGATGGCGCCTGTCTAATATTTAAGGTGCAGAAATTCCAAAGAGTAGGTGCCACTACACTAAAGGACTGCTGCCAGTGTTGTGCGGAACAGACCTCCTAATAAGATGGTATCTGCAGGAGGCCCTCACCTGCAGAGCATAGTGATTGACTGGGTATATAAGGGATAAGATGATCTTTCAGGTATCCTGGTCCTGTATAGGGCTTTCTACACCAAAACCAGAACCATGAATTTAGCATGGTAGCTGGGCAGCCTGTGCAATTCATTCAGCAGTGGGATGACATGTTGGTGATACCCTGCCCTAATGAGCAGTTGTGCCGCTGCATTTTGCACCAGCTGCAGCTTCTGCACTAACCTCAAGGGCAGCCCCATATACAGTGCATTACGGTAATCCAGCCTGGAGGTTACCAGTGCATGGAAAACAGTGGTCATGCTATCCCGGTCCAGAAACCGAAGCTGGTAAAAGGCACTCCTAGCCACTGAGGTCACCTGGGCCTCTAGCCACAAAGAGGATCCAGGAGCTCCCACAGAACCTGCTCTTTCAAAGGGAGTACAACTCCATCCAAAGCAGGCAGCTTACCAATTACCTGAACTCAGAAACCATGACCCACAGCGCCTCTGTCTTGCTAGGATTCAGACTCAGTTTATTGGCTCTTACCCAGCCCACCACCGAGTCCAGGCACCAGTCAAGGGCTTAAATGGCCTCTGCCGATTCAGAAGTTACAGAGAAATAAATCTGGGTATCATCAGCATACTGCTGACATCTCACCCCAAAATCTCCTGATGACCACTCCCAAGGGCTTCATATAGATGTTAAACAGTATGGGAGACAAGATGGTACCCTGTGGCACCTCATAGCACAACTGCCAAAGGCCCAAAAGACAATCGCCCAATGCTATTCTCTGAAAATAACATTTGAGATAGGGATGGAACCACTGTAAAACAGTGCCTCCAATACCCATCTCACCAAGTCGGCCCAGAAGGATAACATGGTTAATTGTATCAAAAGCAGCAGAGAAATCAAGTAAAAATAACAGGCTCACACTCCCCCTGTCCTTCTCCCGATAAAGGTCATCCATCAGGGCGACCAAGGCCGATTCAGTCCCATAACCAGGTCTGAACCCAGATTGGAATGAGACAAGATAATGTTTCATCCAAGAGTACTTGCAATTGCTGCGCCACAACCCTCTCAATCACCTTCCCTAAAAAGGGGATATTTTATTTATTTATTATTTCATTTATACCCCGGCCCTTCTTTCCAGCAGCAGCCCAGGGTGGCAAACAGAAACACTAAAAACACTCTAAAACATCACAAAAAGACCTTAAAATACATTAGAACAAAACAACATTAAAAAACATTTTAAAAAAAACTTTAAAAACACCTTTAGAAAAAAGGGTTAAAGATATTAAAAGAAATATTAAAAGCAATTCTAACACACACGCAGACTTGGATAGGTCTCAACTTAAAAGGCTTGTTGGAAGAGGAAAGTCTTCAAAAGGAGCCGAAAAGATAGCAGAGATGGCACCTGCCTAATATTCAAAGGGAGGGAATTCTACAGAGTAGGTGCCGACACACTAAAGGTCCATTTCCTATATTGTACAGAATGAACCTCCTGATAAGATGGTATCTGCAGGAGGCCCTCACCTGCAGAGCGCAGTGATCAGCTGGGTATATAAGGGGTAAAACGGTCCTTCAGGTATCCTGGTCCCGAGCTGTATAGGGCTTTGTACACCAAAACTAGAACCTTGAACTTGGCCCGGTAGCAAATGGGCAGCCAGTGCAGTTCTTTCAGCAGTGGGGTGACATGTTGGCGATACCCTGTTCCAGTGAGCAGTCTCGCCGCTGCATTTTGTACTAGCTGCAGCTTCCAGACCAACTTCAAGGGCAGCCCCACATAGAGTGCATTACAGTAATCCAGCCTAGTGGTTACCAGTGAATGGACAACAGTGGTCAGGCTATCCCGGTCCAGAAAGGGCCGCAGCTGTCTTATCAGCCGAAGCTGGTAAAAGGCACTCCTAGCCACAGAAGTCACCTGGGCCTCTAGCGACAAAGATGGATCCAGGAGCACCCCCAGACTACGGACCTGCTCTTTCAAAGGGAGTACGACCCCATCCAAAGCAGGCAACTGACCAATTATCCAAACTCGGGAACCACCATAACATCTGAATGTTGTGTGAATGAGTGTGTGATTGTGTATGGAGTATGAGTTTTTTTATTTATTTTATTTTTATTATGTGCCTGGGGGAGAGGATAGGGTGTTGGGAGGGAGGACCAGAGGGGGCCCCAATCAGCGCAGTGACGGGTAATGGGAGGTATGGCGCTGTGAGGAGGACTTGCCAGTTAAGGGGAACTCGCCCCAGACAACTGGTGGCTGTGCCGTGTTCTGGTCCTCCTCACATCCACAGGATTGCTGGTAGTTCTACCAGCCAACTCTCGGATCTCCAGTTGCTGCTCTTTAATGCCAGATCGGTAAATAATAAAACCTTCCTCATCTATGATTTAATCATGGATGAGGCGGCCGACCTGGCATGCATTACCGAAACCTGGGTGAGCGACCTGGGAGGTATTAATCTCTCCCAGTTGTGCCCACCTGGGTATTCAGTTCAGCATCTGGGTAGATCCGAGAGTCGGGGAGGGGGAATTGCTGTGGTCTATAGAAGTTCCATCTCTCTTGTTAGGCACCCCATCCAAGTGGCTAATGGCCTGGAGTGTCTGCACATTACGTTGGGCCAGCGAGACAGACTGGGAATACTGTTGGTGTACCGTCCACCCTGCTGCCCAACAGCTTCCCTAACTGAGCTGACAGAGGTGGTCTCGGACTTGGTGTTGCGATCTCCCAAACTTTTGGTATTGGGGGATCTCAACATTCATGCCGAGGCCACCTCTGGAGCAGCTCAGGACTTCATGACCTCCATGACAGCCATGGGGCTGTCTCAATTTGTTACTGGCCCAACGCATGTGTCAGGACATACTCTAGACTTGATTTTTGCCACTGGAATGGGGGAAGGTGATCTGGGAGTGAGGAATCTTACATCTATTCCTTTGTCATGGACAGATCATCGCCTCTTGAGATTTAGACTCACATCGTCTTCTCCCCTCTGCAAGGGTGGAGGACCAATTAAGATGGTCCGTCCTCGGAGACTAATGAATCCTGAAGGATTTCAAAGGGCTCTGGGGGATTTTCCGGCTGATAAAACTGACGATCCTGTCGAAACCCTGGTCACTCTGTGGAATACGGAAATGACCCGGGCAGTTGACACAATCGCCCCGGTGCGCCCTCTCCATTGCAGAGCTCAATTGGCCCCTTGGTTTACCGAGGAGCTAAGAGTGATGAAGCAAGAAAGGAGACGGTTGGAGGGTAAATGGAGACGAACTCCCGACGGCTGTAATTATGCACTTGTGAAGGCCTCCACGAAACGCTATGTGAAGGCGGTGAGGATGGCGAAGAAGCAATACTTCGCTACCTCCATTCAGTCATCTTGTAACCGCCCAGCAGAACTTTATAAGGTTGTCCGGAGACTTTTACACTCTGGTTCTCCGGACGCAATATTACCATCAATAGCCCGCTGTAATGAGTTTGCGAGGCACTTCCAAGACAAGATCATAAACATCCATCGGGACCTTGACTCCAATATTGTAACAGTTGAATCTAATGAGGTGTCCAGAACACAGTCTTGTCCTGTTTTATTGGATGAGTTTCAGTTGGTACAGCTTGAGGATGTGGACAAGGTGCTTGGACAGATACGGGCGACTACTTCCGCTCTGGACCCTTGCCCCTCGTGGCTAATAAAAGCTAGCAGAAATGGAACGGCCGGCTGGGCCAAGGAGGTAATTAATGCCTCGTTACAAGAGGGAGTGGTCCCACCTTGCCTGAAACAGGCGGTAGTGCGACCGCTCCTAAAAAAGTCCTCCTTGGACCCTGATAACTTTAACAACTATAGGCCGGTAGCAAATGTTCCATTTCTGGGCAAGGTTCTAGAGCGCGTGGTCGCTCGCCAACTCCAGACCCTCTTGGATGAAACTGATTATCTGGATCCATTTCAATCCGGCTTTCGGCTGGGGTTTGGTACAGAAACAGCCTTGGTCGCCCTGTATGATGACCTCTGTCGGGAGAAAGACAGAGGAAGTGTAACTCTGTTGGTTCTCCTTGATCTCTCGGCGGCTTTTGATACCATCGATCATGGTATCCTTCTGGGGCGACTCGCGGAGTTAGGAGTTGGAGGCACTGCTTGGCGGTGGCTGTGCTCCTATCTTGAGAATCGTCTCCAGAAGGTGATGCTTGGGGAACACTACTCGAGTCCCTGGGTGCTCCAGTATGGGGTCCCGCAGGGGTCAGTTCTGTCCCCCATGCTTTTTAATATCTATATGAAGCCGCTGGGTGAGGTCATCAGGAGTTATGGAGTGCGTTTCCAGCAATATGCTGATGATACGCAGCTCTATTTCTCCTTTTCATCTTCTTCAGGTGAGGCTGTTGCTGTACTGAACCGCTGCCTGGCCGCGATAATGGACTGGATGAGAGCAAACAAACTGAAACTCAATCCTGACAAGACTGAGATGCTGCTAGTTGGGGGGCCCTCTGCTCAGATGGTTGATGTCAGACCTGTCCTAGATGGGGTTACACTCCCCCTAAAGGAACAGGTCCGTAGTTTGGGGATCTTATTAGATCCGCTTCTGTCACTTGAGGCCCAGGTAGCCTCGGTGGCATGAAATGCGTTCTACCAGCTTCGGCTGGTAGCCCAACTACGACCCTATCTGGACAGGGAGAACCTAGCCTCAGTTATTCACGCTCTGGTAACCTCTAGATTGGATTACTGTAATGCTCTCTACGTAGGGTTACCTTTGAAAACGATTCGGAAACTTCAGCTAGTGCAGAATGCTGCGGCCAGAGTTCTTACTGGGACGAAGAAATTCGATCACATAACACCTATTCTGGCCCAACTGCACTGGCTTCCAATATGTTTCCGGGCCAGATTCAAAGTGTTGGTCCTTACCTATAAAGCCCTTAACGGCACTGGACCGCAATATCTGATGGAACGCCTCTCCCGCTATGTTCCTACCTGTTCACTCCGCTTAACGTCTAAGGCCCTTCTCCGGGTCCCAACCCATACAGAGGCCCGGAGAACAGTAACAAGATCTAGGGCCTTTTCGGTGGTGGCCCCCGAATTATGGAATGCCCTCCCAGATGAGATACGCCTGGCGCCTTCTCTGTCATCTTTCCGGCGCCAGGTAAAAACCCACCTCTTCACCCAGGCATTTTAAAGTATTTAAGCTTTTAATCTTTTTTTTTTTAGTTTTCTTTCACTTTGTTTATATAATGTTTATATTGTCTGCGCAATACACACTTGCTGTATTTTAAATATTGTGGTTTTATCATGTTGTACACCGCCCTGGGAGCTGCTAGCTATAGGGCGGTTTAGAAATGCAACTAAATAATAATAAATAATAATAATAACCTACAGCGCCTCCATCTTGCTAGGATTCAGACTCAGTTTATTGGCCCTCATCCAGCCCACCACCGAGTCCAAGCACCGGTCCAGGGCTTGCACGGCCTTTCCCGATTCAGATGTTATGGAGAAATGGAGCTGGGTATCGTCAGCATACTGCTGACACCTCACCTTAAAATCTCCTGATGACTGCTTCCAAGGGCTTAAATAGATGTTAAACAACATGGGGGACAAGATGGTACCCTGCGGCACCCCACAGCACAATTGCCAGGGGGGCGAAAGACAGTCACCCAATGCTATTCTCTGAGAGCGACCTTGGAGGTAGGATCGGAACCACTGTAAAACAGTGCCTCCAATACCCAGCTCACCAAGTCGGCCCAGAAGGATACCATGGTTAATGGTATCAAAAGCTGCTTAGAGATCAAGTAAGAATAACAGGGTCACACTCCCCCTGTCCTTCTCCTGATAAAGGTCATCCATCAGGGCAACCAAGTCCCGTAACCAGGCCTGAACCCAGACTGGGATGGGTCAAGATAATCTGTTTCATCCAAGAGTACTTGTAATTGCTACGCCACAACCCTCTCAATCACCTTCCATAAAAAGGGGGTATTTGCAACTGGTCGGTAGTTGTCATAAACCAATGGGTCCAGGGTGGGCTTTTTCAGGAGTGATCGGATCACCGCCTCCTTCAAGGCGCCCAGAATCACTCCCTCCTGCAATGATGAGTTGACCACACTCTGGATCCACTCGGTCAACCCCCCTCGGCAAGCTTTAATAAGCCAAAAAGGGCAAGGGTCGAGAGGACACGTTGCTGGTCACATCATCACAAGCACCTTGTCCACGTCATCAGGCTGCATCAACTGAAACCGTTCCCAAGAAGTTGCAGCAGAGTTTGCACTGAACATCTCACTGGGGACTACAGCAGATATGGAGGGGGCATCAAGACTGCTACGGAGGCGAGCAACTTTACCCTCAAAGTGCCTAGCAAACAATTCACAGTGGGCCTCCAAAGCGTCTAAAACTCCATTTCCTGGAGTTGATGTCAACAGACTCCTGACAATACGGAAAAGCTCCACCGGATGGCTACTTCAGGATGGAATGGAGGCAGAGAAGTGGGCCTTCTTTGCAGCCCTCACTGACACACAGTAGGCACGGTTATGATGTTTTACTCGTGCCCGATCAGCCTCACAGCATGTCTTTCGCCACTTGCACTCTAGCCGTCGTCCAGCCTGTTTCATTGCACTTAGCTCACTGGAGTACCAAGGTGCAGACCAGACTCCACAATGCCAGAGAGGGCGCTTGGGGGCAACCATGTCAAGAGCCCAACGTGCCTCACTGTTCCACAGTGTGACAAGGGCTTCAACAGTGCCCCGTCCAGAGTCGATACCACTGAGACACTGGTGCAAGTAAATCTCATTTTATTAGAGTAATGGATACATCAAAATCAGTGCGCTTCATAGAAAACCCTACATTAACTCACTAGGAATCCCTAACTACACTCTTGACATGCTCTGCGACGTAAGAAGAAAGTTGACTCAACACCCCCTTAATACTCAGCAGACTTATATAGGGAAAGTTTTTGAGGGCAATCTCTCACTCCTTCGCACACCCACCCTCTGCCCGGTACGCTTTTCCCGCCAGCGAGGTGAGGGGGGGCGAGCCTTCATGGGCTCATCAGATGAAATAGGGTCCTTATCAACAGTCCAGGAAGTAGAGGGCTGAGAAGCGTCAGGCATCTCTAAATTACTGCGGGACGAAGGGGGGGTTACTGCTAATTCACAGCTTGGTGAAGGAGGAGTTACTGCTCTTTCGGAATCCTCCCCTAACTGATCCGCTGGGATGGTTGAAGGCTGAGCGCTGTCTCCAAGGGGGGCTGGGTTACCCGTGGGAATTGGCGGCGCATCTAACACACTCCTTTCCCTAATGTCTGGAATAGACACAACAGCTGAATCTTCTGCGCCTTCTGGCAGTTGAGGCGTCTGCAACTCATGCCTTTCCTCTCCCTGCCCTTCCAGAGAGAGCTGGGGCTCAACAAACAGGGTCACCTGCTCTATCTATAGGGAACTCCCTCAGGGCATTCAGGAATCCAGTGGATTTCATTAGGCTCCGGGGGCGACCAGGTGGTAGTTGTCACAAACCAATGGGTCCAGAGTGGACTTTGGAAGCGGTTGGATCACCACCTCTTCAGGGCAGCTGGGACCACTCCCTCATGTAATGACACATTGACCACACCCTGGATCCACTTGGTCAAACCCCCTCGGCAAGCTTTAATAAGCCAAGAAGGGCAAGGGTTGAATGGACACATTGCTGCCTGCATTTTCTCAAGCTCCTTGTCCAGATCATTGGGCTTCATCAACTGAAACCAATCCCAAGAAGTTGTAGCAGACATTGTGCTGGACACCTCAGTGGGGATTACAGTAGATGTGGACATATTCCTTACATAATTTTTTCAAATCAGGTTAACACCAAATTAATGAATTTCTGTAATTTTACTAGCATACATTTCAACACTGTGACAAAACATGGTGAAACCCACACTCTGCAACTTTTCAGATGAACAATCAGAACTGTACTCCTAATAATTTACCTAAAGGAAGCATCTAAATAAAATCAACAGGAACAGTCCACTGAGCTAGATCCTTATATACTGGATTGGTCAGATATGACAGGAAAATTTAATAGCAAAGACAACATTTGTCGAAGTGTCAGAGAAAGAAGGACTGTCCCATCCAGAGCCGAAAGAATGAGGCTGGAGTGTGTGTGCAAGTAAATCTCGTTTTATTAGAGTAATGGATACATCAAAGGCATTGCGCTTCATAGGAAACCCTACGATAACTCACTAGAGTCCCTAACTATACTCTAGACATGCTCTGCAGCGTGTGAAGGAAGTTGACTCAACGACCCCCCACTGGGAGCGGCAGGCTTATATAGGAAATGTTTTCAAACGTAATCTCTAACTCCTTCGTAATTCCTGTCTTTGCCCTGTCCGTTTCTCGCGGCGATGGGAACGAGGAGACAGGGGACGCACATCCAACAGCTCATCTGAAGACACCTGCTCCCGAGCAACGGGCTCGAGGTCAGGGGGTGGTGCCACACTGGAATCCTCCTGAGAACTGCTTGGTAAAGGAGGAGCTGGCACTGACTCTGAAGCTTCCCCCCACAAGTCCTCTGCATCAACTGGGGGCGGTGCGCTTGGCTCCTCGGAAAGGGCGTTATTCGTAGGAACTGGCTGGAGAGCAGGCTGCCCCCCTCCCGCACGATCCTGCTCAGACACAACAATCCCCAACTCTGCTTCTTCTGGCTGCGGAGGTGCCTGAAACTCATGCCTCCCCACTTCCTGTCCCTTCTGAGTTGGCTGCAGTGCAACAAGGACTTAATACCAATGCTCTCTTCCAGCATTTCATCAACAGTGATTACCCCAGCTAAGAAAATGGGAATAAAATCTTTTAGACACCACTTTTTGGAAGCCTGGCCATCAAACATAATACATATGGAATAGGCCAAAGGTTAAGATGAGGACTTGGCCTGTCTGATGGTCCTTCGGCCTAAATTTTTCTATACCTACCAACATCCACTTATAAGAGCAATAGGTAGTGCCAGAGAGGGAGGGGAGAGTATCCTAAATACTCCTTTAGTATCCTAAATAGAAGGGAAAAATGTCTTCTGTCTGTATCTGCCCCTCGAGTTCTAAATTCTTGCAATATTGACCCCTTAGAACTCTCAACTCTCCACAGTGTGACAAAGGCTTCAACAGGGTCACCTGCTCTATCTACTGGGAACTCCCCCAGGGCATTCAGGAATCCAGTGGATTCCATTAGGCTCTGGGGGCGACCAGGTGGTAGTTGTCACAACTTAGAACTCTCAACAGTTTCTTTTTCTCCTTCACTAGACATTGATATGGATTAAAAGATGCACATAGAGTTCTTCAGCACTGTGTCAGCAAGTAGTAATAGAAACCAGGGCTGTGGAGTCGGTACGCCAAACCTTCGACTCCGACTCCGACTCCTCTATTTTTCTACTCTCGGACTCCAACTCCGACTCCACCCAAAATTGCTTCTGACTCCACAGCCCTGGAAAGCGCTGTAAATGTCTTTTTAAATTGGAAGCTCTCATAGGAGCATTTTTATCGCTGCCTGAATATGCGCTGATCTTGGCATCACAGCATTTGTCTTCATCTGGGTCCTGTGTCATACACTGACACACAAAATGTTTTCCATCTTGAGTTATGGTGAAATGCTCAACTACAGCTGACTTCATGGGAAGTTTCTTTGACATTTTGAATTTATATTTTAAAAAAATTGTCAATCAAAATTTATTTTGAAGCCGGAGTCAGAGTTGGTAGATTTCTACCGACTCCGACTCCACCCAAAATTGCACCCAACTCCGACTCCACAGCCCTGATAGAAACCAAGGCTACATATACAGAAAAAGTGAAATACCAGTACTGGGGTAGCCATGTATCTGGTTTTCACCTGGAGACTCCAGCTTTCTTTGGTGGGGGGTCCTCTCCAGGTATCAGATGAGTCACCTTAATCTCGGGACTCTTAGCTTTCATTTTAAAAAAAATTATGTTTCTAAGTGGTCTCGTTCAAAAGATATGAACCAAAATGTCAGGGTCTCCGCACCTTCTGTTAGTACTGGGTGCTCTAATCCCTGCCCTTTCGGGTTTGTGGCCAATAAGTGAAATCAGGGTTGTGATTGACAAGATTTGCTGACCTCCCCCACCTCCAGGCAATACCTAAACCCCATTTCATGTTCTGAGAACAATTTCCTTGTTCTACTTGTCTCACTATCAGGAATTCAGTAAATATGTAGCTTTCAACAGCATAAAGAGTATTTTCTCTGTACAGGATTGGAACTTGCTTCTCAGTAAACATGCACAGGATTGCACAACAGAAGATCATAGCAGGATCTTGGAGGGTATACAAAGTAAACAATTTTAGTTATAATTATAATAGAATCATAGAATAGTAGAGTTGGAAGGGGCCTATAAGGCCATCAAGTCCAACCCCCTGCGCAATGCAGGAATCCAAATCAAAGCATTCCCAACAGATAGCTGTCCAGCTGCCTCTTGAATGCCTCCAGTGTCGGCGAGCCCACTACCTCTCTACGTAATTGGTTCCATTGTTGTATGGCTCTAACAGTTAGGAAGTTTTTCCGGATGTCCAGTTGAAATCTGGCTTCCTGCAACTTGAGCCCATTATTCCGTGTCCTGCACTCTGGGACGATCGAGAAGAGATCCCAGCCCTCCTCCATGTGACCACCTTTCATGTACTTGAAGAATGCTATCATATCTCCTCTCAGTCTTGTCTTCTCCAGGCTAAACATGTCCAGTTCTTTCAGTCTCTCCTCATAGGGCTTTGTTTCCAGTCCCCTGATCATCCTTGTTGCCCTCCTCTGAACCTGTTCCAGTTTGTCTGCATCCTTCTTGAAGTGTGGAGACCAGTATTCAAGATGAGACCTAACCAGTGCTAAATAGAGGGGAAATAATACTTCACGCAATTTGGAAACTATACTTCTGTTAATGCAGCCTAATACAGCACTTGCCTTTTTTGCAGCCACATCACACTGTTGGCTCATATTCAGCTTGTGGTAAAATTGTACATGCAGATTTTTTAATTACTTGCAAAAAATGGCATATGTAAACTGCCCAGAGAGCTTCGGCTATGGGGCGGTATACAAGTTTAATAAATAAATAAATATTATACATTTTATCTTTCAAATAATTTTTGAACAGGAGTTTTAAAAAGGGTACATCCTGTAGTGTTATACTTTTCTAATTAAGTAGTCAAACAAGTTTAAATTTTACCGGACTGTTAAAGAGGACAGTTTGAATGAATGAATAGATTTTATTACGGTACATAGACCAGCATAAAAATACAAGGTATAAAATTTCATACAAATAAAATGTACAAAACTAAGCAAGTAAATGGGAAAGAGGACAGTTTGTCTTATGCATACCTTGTTTTGAAAACCTTCCCAATATGAAGCTTTTCTGGGAGTAAAGCTGCAATGCTAATTCCACATACCTGGGAGTTAACCAAACTGAATTCAATAGGACTGAATACATGGTGAGGATTGTGCTGAAAATCAATGGTACTTGAGTGAACATAGAAAAGGATTGTGTTGTAAATCTTTCTCTCCCCATCCGAACCTTTTTTTTAAAGCAATTAGGCAGGGCTTACTTAGGTATCAGTGCTTTTATTTGGCAGGAAACTAATACTTTTTAAAAAATGTTATGCAATGGCCAACTGGTTTTGACAACAAACTATTATGTGGGGTGTATGTAAGAACATAAGAAGAGCCTGCTGGATCAGGCCAGTTTCACTTTGCTTCAATTTGTTTCACTTTGCATTCATACAATTCCATTGGAAGCTCAAATTGTCATTTTATTAATAATGATGAAAGGCATGTACTAGATTAAATTGCCAGTAACATTAGAACATAAGAAGAGCCTGCTGGATCAGGCCAGTGGTCCATCTAGTCCAGCATCCTGTTCTCACAGTGGCCAACCAGGTGCCTGGGGGAAGCCCGCAAGCAGGACCCGAGTGCAAGAACACTCTCCCTTCCTGAGGCTTCCGGCAACTAGTTTTCAGAAGCATGCTGCCTCTGACTAGGGTGGCACAGCACAGCCATCACGGCTAGTAGCCATTGATCAGGCCAGTGGCCCATCTAGTCCAGCATCCTGTTCTCACAGTGGCCAACCAGGTGCCTGGGGGAAGCCCGCAAGCAGGACCCGAGTGCAAGAACACTCTCCCCTCCTGAGGCTTCCGGCAACTAGTTTTCAGAAGCATGCTGCCTCTGACTAGGGTGGCACAGCACAGCCATCACAGCTAGTAGCCATTGATAGCCCTGTGCTCCATGAATTTGTCTAATCTTCTTTTAAAGCCATCTAAGCTGGTGGCCATTACTGCATCTTGTGGGAGCAAATTCCATAGTTTAACTATGCGCTGAGTAAAGAAGTACTTCCTTTTGTCTGTCCTGAATCTTCTAACATTCAGCTTCTTTGAATGTCCACGAGTTCTAGTATTATGAGAGAGGGAGAAGAACTTTTCTCTATCCACTTTCTCAATGCCATGCATAATTTTATACACTTCTATCATGTCTCCTCTGACCCGCCTTTTCTCTAAACTAAAAAGCCCCAAATGCTGCAACCTTTCCTCGTAAGGGAGTGGCTCCATCCCCTTGATCATTCTGGTTGCCCTCTTCTGAACCTTTTCCAACTCTATAATATCCTTTTTGAGATGAGGCGACCAGAACTGTACACAGTATTCCAAATGTGGGAGCACCATAGATTTCTACAACGGCATTATGATATCGGCTGTTTTATTTTCAATACCTTTCCTAATTACCCCTAGCATGGAATTTGCCTTTTTCACAGCTGCCGCACACTGGGTTGACATTTTCATCGTGCTGTCCACTGCAACTCCGAGGTCTCTCTCCTGGTCGGTCACCGCCAGTTCAGACCCCATGAGCGTATATGTGAAATTAAGATTTTTTGCTCCAATATGCATAATTTTACACTTGTTTATACTGAATTGCATTTGCCATTTTCCCACCCATTCACTCAGTTTGGAGAGGTCTTTTTGGAGCTCTTCGCAATCCCTTTTTGTTTTAACAACCCTGAACAATTTAGTGTCGTCAGCAAACTTGGTCACTTCACTGCTCACTCCTAATTCTAGGTCATTAATGAACAAGTTGAAAAGTACAGGTCCCAATACCGATCCTTGAGGGACTCCACTTTCTACAGCCCTCCATTGGGAGAACTGTCCGTTTATTCCTACTCTCTGCTTTCTGCTTCTTAACCAATTCCTTATCCACAAGAGGACCTCTCCTCTTATTCCATGACTGCTAAGCTTCCTCAGAAGTCTTTGGTGAGGTACCTCGTCAAAAGCTTTTTGAAAGTCTAAGTACTTTTACATATCCAGTGTGTGTGTGTATAAGGAATATTTCCAACAACCCTGTGAGGTAGGGTTGGAAACCAAGGCAGCTCACAAAAAGAAATAAAGCCACTTAAAATCCAATAACCATAAAACAAGTATAAAACAGTTGTAAAACAGCTTAACATGGCATGATTCTGAATTTTGGATTGGGTGAGCGAAGATCCTTAACACTGAATTGCAGTCCTGTGTGCTTCCTTGTCTGAGTAAGCCCCATTGAATACACTGGGACTTGCTTCTGAGTAACCATGCACAGGATGGCACTATAAATATCTTTACAGGTTGTGTAAATAACATCTTTGACATTCATGCTTATATAAGTATTTCTTCATACTATGTCTTGATATGTATTGTTGGCTCATGTTTAAGCTGAGTCATTCCCCATGTTGGGAATGGGTTAAAAGCTATGCAATTAGTCAAGGACACACAGCTGCAACTGATCTAATCTACTGGCTATAAATTAGAAGCCTAGAGAGCCAGGCTGGGGGGGGGAATAGTAGGAGTGGCTTATGTTGGTGATTGTATTTGTTGACTGCACTTTGATAAAGTTTATGTTACTGGCACAAAGCTGGACTGTGTCGGTGTTCTTCATTCCTGTTTGCTGCCTTACTGGACCTGTTTTCAGCTGTGAACCTCTGTGTCCTGTGCAGCAAGCTAATTCTGCTTTGCCTGGGCAGGCACTAGACCTCAACAAAGGGTTATGGGCCCAGCAATTGCAGCTGAAACAATGCTCTTGTGAGGTTGTGCAACAGGCAAAGATTTAGAAAGTGCAAAAGAACAGAACAGCCAAGAAGGGTGAGAAGAATGGCAGCGTTTGGAAGCGTGTCTTTTCCCTTGGAGAGGCTGGGGAGCACCAACTACTCCTACTGGAAGGTAAAGACTGAAATGCTGCTGGTGAAGGAGGGCATCTGGCACACTGTTGCAGAAGACCCCCCAGCAGCCCCACCGGCAGAGTGGATAAGAGCAGCAGAGAAAGCTAAAGCTCTGCTTATCCTAGCTCTGAAGAATGAACAGTTAATACATGTCAGAGGCTTAAACACAGCAAAGGAAGTTTGGAATGTTTTACGTGCTGTACATGTGAGAAAAACTGCAGGCTCTAAAGTTTTACTTGCTAAAAGACTGTACCAGACCCGATACAAAGAGGGAGAGTCCATGCAGAGGCATTTACAGAACTTACAACGTTTGTTTGCTGACCTGCAAGAAATGGACATGCAGCATACACAGGAACAGATGGCATATATTACGCTGTCTACTCTAAATGATTCCTGGGAAGGAGTGATAAGTGCGTTAGAAAGTCTTCCGAACGTGGACCTCAGCATGATGTACATCACAAACAAACTACTTCAAGAAGCAGAACGCCGACAAGAGAAAAGTAAACAGAGCAACAAAGAAAACCCGGAGCGGAATGCGCAAGGACCGAAGGCGTATGGAGTGAAACGTTGCTACAGATGCGGCTCCACAACTCATCTACACAGTCAATGTCAGGCAGAGACGAAAAGAATATTGCAACAAAGCGAGAAAGACCCGTTTAAAGTGCATGTCGTTGGCACTAAAGACAAGGACAATGAACTGCAAAACACATCCTGGGCCGTAGACTCGGGAGCAAGTCATTTTCTAGTAAATAATGAAAAACAGTTTAAAATCCTGACCCCAACAAAGAACCAGAAAGTTTATTTGGCGGATGGAAGCTGTCGGCAAGTTAAAGGGGTAGGAGTAATATATTTAAAATGTTTAAAAACGCTAGTTACAAATGTGCTTTATGTTCCCAGTATGGACAGAAATATTATGTCAGTAGCCAAGTTAAATGCTATGAATTATGTTGTTAACTTTGACAAAGGGAAATGCACAATAGCTAAAGGGAATAAGATTTGTGTGATAGGAAAGTTCAAAGAAGCCTTGTTCATAGTAAATGATGAAGCCCCACAATGTGTAAACACAGTAAGAAACAAACAAAAGCGTGAAAAATGTATACATTTGTATCATAGAAGATTGGGACATGTAAGTTATGCTACTCTACTAAAAACAATGAATCATAGTGCAGACTTACAGTTTAAACCTTGTAAGCAGTATGAGGACTGTGATGTTTGCAGTGAATGGAAATCAACTGCAGCTCCCATACACAAAGAAAGGCTAATTAGCACGCAAAGGCCATTTCAGTTAATCCACATGGATCTGGCCGGTCCCTTTAAACAGTCAAAAGGAAATGCAAAATTTTATTTTGTGTTGGTTGAAGACTATTCAAGATACGCTTTTGTTTACCTATTGAATAACAAAGCACAAGCCGCTGGGAAGTTACAGCATTTTGTGGAATGGGTAGAGGCGAGATTCAAAACCAGGATAGCTACACTCAGGTCGGATAGAGGAGGGGAATTTCTCTCCTCAACTCTGCAAAAATATCTGTACAGAAAAGGAATAAAACACGAATTAACAGCTCCTTTTGCGCCACATCAGGACGGAGTTGCAGAGAGATATCATAGATTTTTTCAGGACACTGTGAGAGCAATGTTAGCAGACTCTAAACTGACCAGGGATTTCTGGGGTGAATGTACAATTTATGCTAATTTTCTGTTGAACAGGGTATATAAAAGTACTGTGGATTGTACACCTTATGAAAAGATGTTTAACAGAAAGCCTTATCTCAATCATGTAAAGAAATTTGGAACAATATGTTGGGCACATATTCCCAAGCCTCAACGTAAAGGCAAACAAGGTCCGAGAGCGTTAAAGGGTTACTATCTCGGCTTTGAGGGAGCATATCACAGAGTCTGGTTAATGAAAGAAAAACGTTTACATGTGTGTAGAAGTGTTAAAACACAGGAGCAAGACTGGGAAGACAGTACTCATCATGGAGAAATACACATAGATAGCACACAAAATGAGACACAGGACAGCATTCAACATGTAGAAATACACATAGATAGCACACAAAATGAGCAACAGGAAATAAACATTAAACCTGATCCCCAGGAAGAGAGGGGAGGGGGAATTGTAGAAATTGCAGAAACTGAAATTAAACAAGAGGCAGAGGAAAGAACAGATGAATGTCAGAATGTTGAAGAGATAGAACAAAACATAGCACAAACAGAGAGTCCAGAAGTATCAATAGTAGAACCTACACCCATACCAGAGATAGAACAAAACATTGCACAGACAGAGAGTCCAGAAGTACCAATAGTTGAACCTACACCCATACCAAGGAGATCAAAAAGAGCTAATCTGGGGCATCCTCCAGAGAGATTTAAAGTGACGACTGTAAAAGTAAAACAGGAACACAAAACACCAGCAAAGTGTCAGAATGGGGAAGATGACTGGACCGAGCAGGATTTTCAAGAATGGTTTGCAATGCTGGATGGGGGTAGAGATTGGCGAGATAAGTTACATAACATAAATGCTGACCAAGACATGTAATAAACTGACGTTAATGTTTAATGAATGAATAATTGAATGAATATCAAATATGAAAATGTAACTCAAATGGAACTGAGACTGTATGTATACAACTGTATTAAGTATGTGTTCTAAAACTAAATGTAAATGTAAAATGAAATGTAAAACAAAATTATGTAAAAATGTAAAACAAGAATTGCGGAGCAACAGCAACACCCAACATGTGGAATGAGGTGGGGGCTGTTGGCTCATGTTTAAGCTGAGTCATTCCCCATGTTGGGAATGGGTTAAAAGCTATGCAATTAGTCAAGGACACACAGCTGCAACTGATCTAATCTACTGGCTATAAATTAGAAGCCTAGAGAGCCAGGCTGTGTGGGGGGAATAGTGGGAGCGTCTTATGTTGGTGACTGTATTTGTTGACTGCACTTTGATAAAGTTTATGTTACTGGCACGAAGCTGGACTGTGTCGGTGTTCTTCATTCCTGTTTGCCGCCTTACTGGACCTGTTTTCAGCTGTGAACCTCTGTGTCCTGTGCAGCAAGCTAATTCTGCTTTGCCTGGGCAGGCACTAGAGCTCAACATGTATCTGATTTCACACTATAATTGTAAATTATTATTCACAAATTATTATTTCCTCTACATTTAAAGTGTGCCCCTCTTGCTTGGGGTGATCATGGTCCTCCTCTGTTGTTTTCACCGGGGGAGGGGCATATTAAGCTGAGAGATGGTGCATAGCCCATAGTCACCCAGTAATCTTTGTAGCTTATTTCCATTCTCAAATTGAATTAAAATGATTTATATGCAGGCGAAGTTTATGAAGTAATGCAGATCCACATAATACATTTAAAGCACAACCAACTCACATTTAAAGAGCATGACTTCTCCCAAAGAATCCTGGGAAGTGTAGTTTCCCCCACAGTTATAGTTCCCACCAACCTTAATAAACTACAGCCATGATTCTGTGGTGTGATTCATGTGCTTCAAATATCTGTTGAATGTGCTTTAAATGAATGGGGTGGATCTGCCCTAGTAGGCTGCGCCTTCATTAGTGATTTTAAACAGGGCTCTGGCTCAGTAGCAGGGCACATGCTTTGCATGAAAAGGTCCAAAACTCAATCTCTGAAAGAGACTGTTGCCTGGAATCCTGGACAGCCAATACCAGTCCATGTCATTAATACTGAGCTAGATGGTATCAAATGGCCTGCCTTGGTATAAGGCAGATTCCTTTGTGCTTAAAAGATGGAAGGGACCCAAGGGCCACAGTGACTCCAAAATTTATTTATGTATTTTATTTACAACATTTATGTACCGCTTTATTGTAAAAAAAAACTCAAAGCGGTTTATAGAAATAGTTAAACACAGGTATTTAAAAACATTCAAAATAATAAAACCAACAATGAGTTAAAAACAGATGAAAAACATAATAGCTTCTTCATGCCTGAGTAGGCTTTTACCAGGGGCCAAAATGAGTACAATGAAGCGCTTGCCTAATGTAAATAGGCAGGGAGTTCCAAAGCGTAGGGTACTGCCACACTAAAGGATTGATTTCTTACAAGAGCAGAACAAGTACTATGTGGAACCTGTAACATGGAAAGCACACCTTGAACTTGGCCTGGTAGCAAATTGGCAACCAGTGCAGATTTCAGAGCAGAAGTATTATGTGCTGATAGGGTCTCACTCATGCCAGCAATTGTGCCACAGCATTCTGCACTAACTGCAGCCCTTGGGTCAGGTTGTGCTGCATGGGGATTTCTGTGACCTTGGCTGACTAGCTGCCAAGATTTTTTTAGTTTTGGTTAGGAACCCCGACTGGTTGTGGGATGCTGAGTTTTCTGTCTTACTCACAGGAATCTTGTGGTTGGTATGGTATTGCAGCTAGGAAATCATTACTGTCTTTTGTTTTTCTTTTTCTGTTTGCATTTCATTTATCTCTGACCTTACTCCCTTACATCCATAGAAGCAACAATAGTGGTTTCATGCAGTCAGCTTAACCCCATTAAACCCACTGATGATACCTTGTTACCTGCATGATGGTTTGTTTCTTGCCCAATAGTGGTAAAAGATAATTCACATACTAGGAAGTGGGGCTTCAATTGCTGCTGTTCCCAATCTACTGCCTGTGAAGGTAGACCAAACCATGTGTATTTTCTCTCTGTCAATTATTCTTCACTGGAATTGGGTTGGCTGTCAAAATGAGTTTATAGGAGCCCACAGAGTAGGCAGCCTAAATGAAGAAACACCCTCATTTAGCTAAGATCTCTATCTTAATTTCCAATCAGAGAATTTGTTTTTGTTTGAATGGTATGCTCTAAGCAACTGTGGTTAATGCTTAATGTATCATGCTTAATGACATCACTAGGGCCTCCCCCATGACATCACTAGGGCATGCCCCCATCACATCACTAAGGCTTGCCCCTGAAATCTCAGGGTTTGGGAAGCTTCTGACCTGGCAACCCTAATCAGTATCCTTCCAGACCACAGACTGGGTACTATTCCATAGTGTAGGACTGGATCCAGTGTTCTAAGTGGAAGAGGTGTAGTTGGCCCAGCCTTTAATAAGAGGCTGTTAGGTTGGAATGGCAATAAAATTTGGGGCCTGGGAGTGTCCTTGGGCACGGTGAGCAAAAGGGGCTAAAAAGGAAACTGCAAAAGAACAGAAATCACATAATATCCTTTATCGATTTATCCAAAACTATAGTGAATTCAGTGATGTTCTTTGCTCCCTGAATTTTCTAGCAAGCGTGTTCTAGACTTTCAGAAACCTTCATCCAACTTCCAGCGTAAATTTTAAATGTCCATTTGAAGCCATTACTTCTTATAATCCAAAACCTACTTAATCAAATAGCTATCTTTCTTCTGCTGCATTTACCCTTTGGTATACTGAAACCTAGCATATCCTTGTTTGAGTGCACGTTAATCATATCACCTCAGTTGGAAAGTATTCATTTTGAAGAGGCTCACAAGTTCACAGCAAGTGTCACAACCAAATGTTAAGTCTACAAGTGACAAAATATGGCATGAGCATCCATGTGTGAAGAAGCCCTAAGTTGCATTCTTCCTAAACCGACAAGCGGATAAGGCAAATAATTGAAGAGCAACAACTTGCATACAAATTAAATGTTGAACCATTATTCACACATCTGGGTTTTTATGTCTTCATAGAAAAATATTCGTGACATCACTGAGATTAAAAATGTGTGCTCAATTGCTTTAAGAGGTGATGATGATAATAGTCTGCCCTAATATAGCTGGATCAGCAATGTAAACAAGATAAAAGAAATGCATCACATCACATTCCAATTTTGAAGCAAATGTTAGGAGACGTACTTGTAAGAAGAGTGTTAAATTTTGTTTTGCTGCATGCTAGGCAAGTGATGTCCAAAAGCAACACATTATGCCTAACTTTGTGAACACCACATGAGGACATAGATTCCAATAAAATATAGAAAGCAATGTCTACATGTATTAGCGGCCATGGCAATCAAATAAAAAACAATGTACTCTCAGAAAAGAGCAATAGCATATTACTCTTGCTGCCTTTTAAATAGTTTAATAGCAACTCTCTCTCTCTCTCTCTCTCTCTCTCTCTCTGTTAGTTTGCTGGATCCCATAATGCTGGGGGAGGGAAGCGTAACCCCTTTCTGCCATGGCATCTTCTCCAAGGGAAAGCACCTCCATCTTTCTTTCTTTCTTTCTTTCTTTCTTTCTTTCTTTCTTTCTTTCTTTCTTTCTTTCTTTCTTTCTTTTTCTTTCTTATCTATCACATTTATATCCTGCCCTTCCTCCCAGTAGGAGCCCAAGACGGGAAACAGAAGCACTAACAACACTCTAAAACAAAAGAAACTTTAAAATATATTAAACAAAACATCCTTAAAAACTTATTAAAACAAAATATCTAAAAAAAAGCTTTAAAAACATATTGAAAACCAATTCCAGCACAGATGCAGACTGGAATAAGGTCTCTACTTAAAAGGCTTGTTGAAAGACGAAGATCTTCAGTAGGTGCTGAAAAGAAAACAGAGATGGTACCTGTCTAATATTTAAGGGGAGGGAATTCCACAGGGTAGGTGCCATTAGACTAAATAATCTGCTTCCTATGTTGTGTGGAATGGACCTCCTGATAAGATGGCATATGTGAGAGGCCCTCACCTGCAGTGATCGACTGGGTATATAAAGGGTAAGACGGTCTTTCAGGTATCTTGGTCCTAAGTTGTATAGGGCATTGTACACCAAAACCCGCACCTTAAACTTAGCCCAGTAGCTAACAGGCTGCCAGTGCAATTCATTCAGCAGCAGGGTGACATGTTGGCGATACTCTGCCCCAGTGAGCAGTCTCATTGTTGCATTTTGCACCAGCTGCAGCTTCCAGATCAATCTCAAGGGCAGCTCCACATTACAGTAATCCATCCTGGAGGTTACCAGTGAATGGACAACAGTGGTCAGGCTTTCCTGGTCCAGAAGTGGCCACAACTGTCTTACCAGCTGAAGACATCTTACCTTAGCTGCAGCTGTCTTACCTAGCCACTAAGGTCACCTGGGTCTCTAGCCACAATGATGGATCCAGGAGCACCCCCACACTACAGACCTGCTGTTTCAGAGGGAGTACAACCCCATCCAAAGCAGGCATCTGACCAATTATCCGAAGTTGGGAACCACCAACCCACAGTGCCTTCATCTTGCTAGGATCCAGAGTCAGTTTATTAGGCCTCATCCAGCCCACCACCGAGTCCAGGCACCGGTCCACGACTTGCACAGCTTCTCCTGATTCAGATATTGCAGAGAAATGGAGCTGGGTATTATCAGCATACTGCTGACACCTCACCCTAAATTTCCTGATAACTTCTCCTAAGGGCTTCATATAGATGTTAAACAGTATCGAGGACATTATGCTACCCTGTGGCACCCCACAGCACAACTGCCAGCGGGCCAAAAAACAATCACCCAATGCTATTCTCTGAAAATGGCCCTGGAGATAGGAATGGAACCATTGTAAAACAGTGCCTCCAATACCCATCTCACCAAGTGAGCCCAAAAGGATACCATGGTCAATGGTATCAAAAGCGGCAGAGAGATCAAGTAAGAATAGTAGGGTTGCACTCCCCATGTCCTTCTCCCGATAGAGATCATGTATCAGGGCAACCAAGACTGATTCACTCCCATAACCAGTCCTGAACTCAGACTGGAATGGGTCAAGATAATCTGTTTCATCCAAGAGTACTTGCAATTGCTGCGCCACAACCCTCTTAATCACCTTCCCTAAAAAGGAGGTATTTGTGACTGGGTGGTAGTTGTCATAACCCAATGGGTCCAGGGTGGGCTTTTTCAGGAGCGGTCGGATCACCGCCTCTTTCAGGGCGGCTGGAACCACTCCCTCCCACAATAACACATTGACCGCACCCTGGATCCACTTGGTCAACCCTCCTAGGCAAGCTTTAATAACCAAAGAAGGGCAAGGGTCAAAAGGACACGTTGCCAGCCACATCGTCACAAGCATCTTGTCTACATCATCAGGCTGCATCACCTGAAACAGATCTGAATAAGTTGCAGCAGAAGTTGTGCTGGATGCCTCACTGCGGACTACAGGGGTATCAAGATTGCTATGGAGGCGAGAAACTTTACCCTCAAAGTGCTTTGCAAACAATTCACAGTGGGCTTCCAAAGGGTCTAAAGCTCCATTTCCTGATATCAACAGACTCCTGTTGTTGTTGTTATGTGCCTCCAAGTTGACTACGACTTATGGTGACCCAAAGAATCAGTGATCTCCAAAAGCATCTGTCATGAACCACCCTCTTCAGATCTTGTAAGTTCAGGTCTGTGGCTTCCTTGATGGAATCAAGCCATCTCTTCTTTGGCCTTCCTCTTTTTCTATTCCCTGATATTTTTCCCAGCATTATTATCTTTTCTAATGAATCATGTCTTCTCATTATGTGTCCAAAGTATGATAACCTCAGTTTCATCATTTTAGCTTCTAGTGATAGTTCTGGTTTAATTTGTTCCAACACCCAATTATTTGTCTTTTTCACAGTCCATGGTATCCACAAAGCTCTTCTCCAACACATTTCAAATGAGTTGGTTTTTCTCTCATCTGCTTTTTTCACTGTCCAACTTTCACATCCATACATAGAGATCGGAAATACCATGGTCTGAATGATCCTGACTTTAGTTTTCAGTGACACATCTTTACACTTGAGGACCTTTCCTAGTTCTCTCATACCTGCCCTCCCCAGTCCTAGCCTTCTTCTGATTTCTTGACTATTGTCTCCATTTTGGTTAATGACTGTGCCAAGGTATTGACAATCCTTGACAAGTTCAATGTCCTCATTGTCAACTTTAAAGTTGCATAAATCTTCTGTTGTCATTACTTTATTCTTTTTGACATTCAGCTGTAGTCCTGCTTTTGTGCTTTCCTCTTTAACTTTCATCAGCATTCGTTTCAAATCATTACTGCTTTCTGTTAGTAGTATGGTATCGTCTGCGTATCTTAAATTATTGATATTTCTCCCTCCAATTTTCACACCTCCTTCATCTTGGTCCAATCCTGCTTTCCGTATGATATGTTCTGCGTATAGATTAAATAAATAGGGTGATAAAATACACCCCTGTCTCACACCCTTTCTGATGGAGAACCAATCGGTTTCTCCTTACAGTAGCCTTTTGTCCAGAGTATAGGTTGCACATCAGGACAATCAGATGCTGTGGCACCCCCATTTCTTTTAAAGCATTCCATAGTTTTTCATGATCTACACCAGCCTTTCCCAACCAGTGTGCCTCCAGATGTTGTTGGACCACAACTCCCATCAGCCTCAGCCAGCATTGCCAATGGTCAGGAAAGATGGGAGATGTGGTCCAACAACATCTGGAGGCACACTGGTTGGGAAAGGCTGATCTACCCAGTCAAAGGCTTTGCTGTAATCTATAAAGCACAGGGTGATTTTCTTCTGAAATTCCTTGCTCCGTTCCATTAACCAACGTATGTTTGTGATATGATCTCTGGTACCTCTTCTTCCCTTTCTAAATCCAGCTTGGACGCCTGGCATTTCTCGCTCCATATATGGTAAGAGCCTTAGTTGTAGAATCTTGAGCATTACTTTACTTGCATGGGATATTAAGGCAATAGTTCGATAATTACTGCATTTCCTGGGATCCCCTTTCTTTGGAATTGGGATGTATATGGAACGCTTCCAGTCTGTGGGCCATTGTTTAGTTTTCCATATTTCTTGACAAATGTTTGTCAAAATTTGGACAGATTCAGTCTCAGTAGCTTGTAGCATCTCTATTGGTATGCCAGCTATTCCTGGTGATTTGTTTCTTCCAAGTATTTTAAGAGCAGCTTTCACCTCGCATTCTAAAATTTCTGGTTCTTCATCATATGGTTCCTCTGTGAATGAATCTGTCATCCTGGCATCTCTTTTATAGAGTTATTCAGTGTATTGCTTCCATCTTCCTTTTATTTCATCTCGGTCAGTGAGTGTGTTCCTCTGTTGATTATTCAACATCCCTACTCTTGGTTTAAATTTCCCTTTCCCCTTCTGACCTGGGGGTCTCATCTTCCAGCACTATCTTGTGTTGCATTTTGGATACTCTGTTCATAGGGTTTTTGTGGTAAGAGATATTCAGGGGTGGTTTACCATTGCCTTCCTCTGAGTTTGGATGCATCTCAGTCTGGTGTTTCAGCTTTGACCATTCCACCTTGGGTGCCCCTGCTAGGAGTCTAGCCTCTTGGTCTAGACTCCTGATGGCATTGCTGTTAGCTTCTTCAGCACTCTCAAACCCCCTCACCACGTTAAGGTGTGCATCCTAGAGGGGGCAACAGACTCCTGACAATATGGAAAAGCTCCACTGGATGGCTACTTGAAGATGCAATGGTGGCAGAGACGTAGGCCTTCTTCACCGCCCTCGCTGCCACACAGTTATGATGTTTTACCCGTGCCTGATCGGCCTCACAGCACGTCTTTCACCACTTGCGTTTTAGCTGTTGTCCAGCCCGTTTCATTGCCCTTAGTTCACTGGTGTACCAAGGTGCAAATCAGGCTACACAACGCTGGAGAGGACGCTCAGGGGCAATCGTGTCAAAAGCCCGACATGCCACCCTGTTCCACAGCGTGACAAGGGCTTCAACAGGGTCACCTGCTCTATCTACCTGGAACTTCCCCAGGACATTCAGGAATCCTATCGATTCTATTAATCTCCAGGGGCGGACCATCTTAATTTGTCCATGTGATGTTCCTGTAAGTTAGCATCTGTAAATATGGTAAGTGCAGGTCTATTAGGTGATGTATGGTAATTGACTGAGAGAGAAAGGGGGAGTACATGGGTGAGAAGCTGAAGTGTGCTGGATGATGATTGGCTGAGTGGCTGGCTGGCTGAAGGTATAAATGGAGGTTTGTGAGTGAGAGAGGGGGGTCGGTTGGAAGGTGGGAGAGAGAGTCGGTTAGAGAGAGGTTGTTGAGTTGGTTGGCAGAGTTCTGAGGGAAGTTTGGATTGGATTTGGCTGATATTTAAAGAGGATATATATGAACAGAAACATAAACAGTAACCATATATGAAACCATACGCTTGTGAAACATTCCTAAAGTAATCTTGTTATTTCCTGTTATTAGTAAATAAATACTTATTTGGTTTACCAAAGGCCTGATCCTTGGCTGGGGAATATACAGACCAGGAGGGAGGGCAAGGTAATTACCAAGGCTGAACAGAAACAGTATCTAATGGTGGCAGCGGTGAAGGGAGATATTGTAACAAGTCAGGTATCCAGAGCAACCCAGAGTTGTATGCTTTATATATAAAGATGCAAGGGGGTTGGGAACAGCATAAGCACTCAGTCACAAAAGTAACCAGCTAGAGAGAGACTCAGGCAAAGTCTCTGGGAGTATTGGTTACAGGACGTGACTGGTGGTGTTGCCTAGCAGTGAGATCTGTGCTAGAGCGGAGTGAGAAACCATATAAAGGACGGTCCGGACTGGTGGTGTCCCTGGTGGTGCCTAGTGAAAGGCAGTAGCCACAAGCAGGTGGGAACCTGACAGGGAGAACCAGGGAAGGGTGTCACAGTCCACCACCCCTGCAGGGAAAGAATGGAGCCGTAAGTCTAAACTTCACCAGGAAGTGGTCTGACCATGACAATGGGGTGACATCTACCCCCCTATCCCCAGACCACCCTTCCTCTATCTGGAGGAAAAACCAAGTTGAGGGTGTGCCCTGCCCTATGTATCAGGCTGGTGACAACTTGAGACAGCCCCATGGTTGTCATGCAGGCCATGAAGTCCCAAACCAGAACACCAGAGGCACCTCAGCATGGACATTGAAATCACCCAGAACTATTGTTCTGGGCTGCTCCAGTACCACAGCTGAGATGGCCTCTGCCAGCTCAGTCAGATAAGTTGCTGAGCAGCAGGGCGGACGGTACACCAGCAGCAACCCTAGTTTACCGTCTCCTTGGCCCAACATCAGGTGCAGGCCCTCATAGCCAGCTCCAAGACAGAGTGGTTTTCTGGTGACACAGATGGATGTTCTGTAGACCACAGAACTATTTGACTCCTGGAGCTTTAGGGGAGTAGAATTTTTCATGACTCTTCAATGTCATGTCTCAATGTAGCCCTGAAACTATGGTTAGAAGGAGATTGCAGAAGCTGTATTTAGCAGCAAGGGTATATAATTCTAACAAAAGTATGTAATATACAATACAAACCACTAAAGTTGTAATCCTAAACGTTCTTTCTTACAAGTAAATCACATTGAAATCAATGGGACTTCTCTCTGAGTAAACATTCAGATTGGCTACTAATACTGTTCCTGAACATGTGACAGTGAAATTAACAGGACAGCACAGAAGTGACTGGCGGATTAAGCACCTAGTGCAGAAACCTCAGGTGAGTGATTTTTGCATTGATTGGCAGTGGTTTGATGAGAACTCAATCAGCTCTTAAGCAGGTGTCAGAGGATCCCCTGACAAAGAATTTGACAGTATGTGATAAGCAGTCAATCAACCATGTAAAATTCAGGGAACCCAAAAGGCATAGACAATGTATAGAGGAACAAATATGTAAATAAACAGTTCTGCCATTGAGACTGAAAGATATCAAGAATTCAGAATACATGTTCCCAGATTTATTGTTATTGAACTGCAGCGATCCAAATACATTCACATCATGAACTAATTCCTTTTGAATTAAATGAATTCTATTATAATAGAATGACTGAGAGACTTGAAAGAATTACTTACAATTGCAGATGGGGTGGAGGTAAGATAGCTAAGTCTAAATTAAGATGTTGGCTATGAAGTTTCCAATAGGACCTTGACATGACTGTTGACCTACTCATGACATGATCACACCAGTAAGGATTTGGAATTCTATTAGTATTACCAGAGGAAAAAAGTCAAGGAGTCATCAGGAAAACAAATCTATATCTGCTACTCCATCAGCCAATTACTGTTGTTAAAGTAGAATTAGATGGGTATTGACAATGCGAAGGGGATAAGGATTAAACAGATGACTGAGTATTCAGTAGCAATGTTGGTATGCTTTTGCTGCATGAAGGTTCAAAGAAAAACAGTCTGGGAAAGGAAAAGAATTGTTCTGTATACAGTATAATATTATGAATCTGAAAATATATTGGAAGACAAACACGTATTTAGATTAAATCTTTCAGCTAGTCACAAGAATGTCCCTCTAACTGAAGTCCTAAATAACAGCACTCTACTGGAGTGCACTAACAGAATATTATGCTATTAACTTGGCAACACGGTTCAACCATTATTATTTCAATGCCATGGGGGACTCTGAATAATTTTAAATAATTACCTTTTTATAAAAAATATAATAATCAAGGGATTTCTTTCAATTGAGTTAACAGATGTCTGGGGGACATGAACCTGATAGTGGTGAATAGAGTTTGTATTAGAGAGGATGGACTGCAATATAAAGACACGCAGAGACTAATGTGGTATGTTCACTGGATATATTAACCAAGTAAACAAGCAACATTATTTTCACTTAAAAAAAAGACACTGATGCAAAGATACGGGATTTGGTTGCAGGTAGTTGGAATTGTACAGAGGTGACAAGTGAACTTCCATTTAGCCTTAAAGAGCAACTGGCTGTTTAAAGTTAGATGGGAGATAAAAGCAGGCCCATATACTGGCACCATTACTCAGCATTGCATTAAACAGACCCACTTTTGGGAAGTCACATGCAGATATTTTATTTTCTGCCTTCCAAGCATAGAGTATCTAAGGTAAGAGAATAGCTGCCATTAGAAACCTGTATGGGAACAAACACTAATGATTGCAGCCCATTCTGGCTCCCTGCCTGCTATTTTCTGGGAACATGGATCATCACACACGATTAAGAACAGTATTTAATTTTTGGCTGTTTTCATATGTAATGCTAAACCATGATTTAGAGATTGAAAAGAATGAGTTACAGTTAGCCTTGGGCTCAAGCATTCCCCGCTCAGTCACGGGCCCCATGGAGTACCTTTGGCAGCATTGGGAAGATGCAGAAAGGTTTCCAGATGTTGTGGAGGGGGCCGGGGAAACCATAGAAGAAATGTTTCCAGATATCTCTGGCAGCTCTGAACCTAAGTGAGTCTAAAGATGTCCATCCCTCGCCTCATCTATGATGGAGAGGAAACCTCACCGACACCCAGCCCAGAGTTAGGTGATGAGCAAACAGACTATGACAAGGAATACTCTTTCTCAGAGGGAGGGCTGACAATTTCTCCAGGGTCATGGAAAAAAGTCAAAAGATGCCTAGAGACAGAGAAATTCTCCCCTGCTCCAACTTGCCACAAAATCTGGGAAGTACTGGAGTTTGCCAGTGCAAGTAGTTTGCCGATGTGCCTGCCCCCTTTCTTTTATAAGGTGCGTTGGGTGGAGAATCCTTGTTGCAACAACTCTCTGTAGTTGCTTCCATGCCTAGTGCTGTATCCTGATTCATGCCTAGAATGTCTGATGCTGCATTCATGTACTGACCTCTGGAATAAAAACGTTTTGCAAAACCCAGACTTTGAGTCCTGAGTCTGCTTCTCTGATTGGGAGCTAGGACACTCTCCCCCTTCCTGCTCTAGCACAGCCACAAGGATGAGATCCATACGCAGAAGGATGAGAAGCTTCTGCTTATGTTTTAGATTAACTGCAGTTTAGTATTACATCCAAACTCTAAACTGTGGTTAATCTTAACGACAGTTGCTCACATCAATTGGAACAAAGAGAGGGTAAGTAATCAATGTGACCAGGCAGCGTTTCCCTGCTCTGCCCTTTCTTTCTCCTCTGGTCTCTACAGAGTTGGGCTGCTAGTACAATCTTGCGAGGATGCCCTGAGCAAGAGAGTGAAAGACTCTGCCAGACAGCGGGAGATAGTGGCGGCAGAAGGAGGGCACGCGAGGATTTGGAGGGAGCCCAGGACCACGCAGGTTCGGATCACCGATCTTATCCTCCCTCTATGTGTAAAGAATACAAAGAAATCAAGGGAACACCGAACAAATTTGGAACGCCCCCTACAAAATATTATCACATACAGGTTTCATCTAGGAGATGGGTTGCAAGGGGCTTGTTGGTTTTGGACAGCAATGGGTTCGTCGGAAAGTGGTGGACTGCACAAGAGAAGACAGCCGGCTCTCCCAATGCCTGAACACATTTGACTTGGTCGCCACTTGGCGTGAGCAGCATGCTTGGAGCAGGTGTTTATGTTCTTGCTGGGGCAGTGGCCCGAGAAAATGCAGGACCTGCCATTGTGATCTCCTTCCTGATCGCTGCTCTGGCTTTTGTGGTGGCTGGACTTTGCTATGGGGAGTTTGGTGCTAGAGTTCCAAAGATGGGATCAGCTTATCTCTATAGTTATGTGACTGTTGGTGAGCTGTGGGCATTAATCACTGGCTGGAATCTAATTCTTTCTTATGTCATTGGAACATCAAGTGTGGCCAGAGCATGGAGGACAACATTTGAATTCATAGGCAAGCACATTGAAAAGTTCTTTCAACAGTACATGTCCATGAAGACTCCTGGTGTTCTAGCAAAATACCCGGACATCTTTTCTGTTTTCATTATCCTAACCTTAACATACGCGCGTGCGTGCGAGCGAGCGAGCAAGACCCTTCTGCAGTCTCTTTGTTGGTATTTCCAGGAAGAGCAAACTCCCTAATTGATTTTGGCTTCCTGTTCAAAGCTGCTTTGTTTGTTGTGTCCGGTTGACCTATTGAGCAGTTTGTAAAGTTAGGACTGCTGCTGTAGCCACCTCCCATTTGAAATTACTTTGATAAAAGAAGGTGTTCTAGATACTTAAGTGAAAATGGGTGGCACGTGGCAATGCTGCTCCATACATAGATGGAAGTGCCACATGTTTGAGGACAATGTAGGCTGGAAGCCTTTGAACACAGCAGAATAACTTGAACTTGTTACTTTAGTAATCTGCCAATTCATATAGTACTCCAACTAGGGAGATATAGGAAAAGAAGACAGAACAGCCATCATGCTGGTGGATGGGTGTTTATTTTAAAAGAGTCAAAGTGAGTGCAGAACTTATAAAGAAGAAACATCCATCCCTGAAGTTGTATTCAGAGAGCTTCGGCTATGGGGTGGTATAGAGTGGCCATTAATTCGGCCAGATAGGCGACTTATAAATAAAAATTTATTATTATTTATTATATAAATGTAATAAATAAATAAATAACTTTAGCATGAGTTTTTAAATTTGTTATTTGTTTTTAATGTTTTTAATTGCTGTAAACCGCCCAGAGAGCTTCGGCTATGGGGTGGTATATAAATGTAATAAATAAATAATAAATAAATTTTGAAATTGCGAATTTATAATAAGGTATAGAGGAAAAATGCCTAAAAGAGAGGGTTATCTCAGTAGTACCACCCTGTCTCTGGAATGCCCTCCCTAAAAGCTATGCCTGTCATCTACTTTACAATTGATTTGGTGCCAGGTTAATACTTTTTTTTTTACCCAGGCATCTTAATCTGTATAATCCCTTAAATCTGTCTCACATTTTTATTTGCTTTTTTTATTATTGTTGCTGATGTTAATATTTTATTGCATCGTATTAGGATTAAATAATGTATTATTTATATTGTTGTACACTGCCTTAGAATATATTTGATGGAAGAGATGTGTAGTAATTTTTAAGCAAACCAACAAATGTCAGCAGCATGCTGTTTGTCAAGCCACTGTCCAAGGCACAAGAGCCCTGCTGGGGTGGTAGGTTGGCAGCCACACATAACATCATGGGTGCTGTTCAATAAAGGCTTTGACACTGCCACATGTTGCTAGAGAGTAGTGCAAAAGAATTCCTTTCCTTCATCCTGGTAGGTTCTCTGGGAAAGAACTCTCGGAATGATATTCTCTGGGAAATAAAATCAAAATGGAGGTCCCTAGAGGTGCTGAGGGGACCCTTGCCTTCCCTAATCCACTCCTACTAGATTTTATTATTATTATTATTATTCACTAATAGGTAAAAAAACAACCCTTGTGGTTTATGAATGTACCGATAACCAACAGATATTTCTATCAAACTTTTAAAAGTAGAGAAATTGGGTAGCTATACAGGGAAGTAGGAGACCTGACCTCCTCTCTGAGATATTGTACTGCCCTATAAATTTGTCAAAATGTAAACATCATTTGGGTTGGTCTTTCACAGTCCAATCCACTTCCTGTGTAGCGTGGAAGAATTTGGTAACATGTGCCTCTGAACATATGCTGAGTGGTGGCAACACCTGCAATCAGGACTACATCTCCAAAGATGAAGAACTTCATTGTTTGTTGGTCATGTTCTGCTTCGCTTCTTTCCTGTGTTACTACTGTTTCTACACAGCATCTAACCTAGAAAATTTTATTTCCCTCATTATTCATCCTAGAAATCTGTGTCAAATTTATTTTTTATTAATTTCAAAGCTTTTTACTGGTCAATGTCATATGATGGCGAAGACAGCCTTTTGTGTTTCATACTGAAGGTTATGTTCTACTTCTATTCTGGGTGCATTAACAGTTGAATCTGAAACTACAGTTTGATGTAAAATCAGACAGATTACATACAGTAATACCTCGCATTAACGTACTCAATGGGACCAGAGTGAGTACGTACACCGAAAATGTCCTTAAAGTGAAGCACTACCTTTTAAAACTTTTTTTACATCTCCTTCATGAGGAGCCTCAAAGCCCCGAGCTAAAGCCTCTGCTGCTGTGCTGCTGCGCCTCTCAGCTGATCGCGATCGCGCCTCCCAGCTGATTTGCGGTGGCGCGATCGCATCTATTTCCACCCCCACGCGCTAAAGCCTCTGCTGCTGCGCTGCATTTCTGGAGAAATACAGGCATATGGAGCATGTACGTTATAGCGAGGCAATGTTAAGTGAAGCGACGTTAAGCGGGGTATGCCTGTATGTTGCTACTTAAGCAATAAATCTAGCTGTTGGAAAAACCAAATCTGGCCTGCCCAAGTTGCCTGTGTTCAGCCTGCTATGCTTAAATCACCCCACTTAAGGAAGGGTAGGCATGGTCAATTAAAAACATAGAGCACACGTAGAAATTTGCTAGAATATATTTCACCTCCCATTATTTTATCTTGTGCAAACCGAGACACTCCTCATGTCCACTAGAGACTATTCTGTAGAATAGTCAGTGCCATTATTCAACAATTGTTTCTAGAATTTTTTTAGTGTAGATTATGCAAAGTATTGCTGGACTTCACATATTCACAGAAATAGAAGAAAGAAAATGCTTCACTAAAGTTGCAAAGTAATTCAAACTTATTTAAAGTGACTATCCAAACTATGTCAACTGTCTTAATATTGTTGCTTACTCCCTGCACAGCACACATCCTGCTTCTGTTATTTGGGCTGACTACAGGTGTTGCCACCACTCAGCAAGTGCTCAGAGGCACATGTTACCAAATTCTTCCCAGCTACACAGGAACCGGATATGAAAGACCAACCCAAATTATGTTTGCATTTTGACAAATTGACAGGGCAGTACAATATTTCAGAGAGGAGTTCAGGTCTCCTGCTCATCTGGTGCATTCAGTATAACTGTCCAATTTCCCTACTTTCAAAAGTTTGATAGAAATATCTGTTGGCTATAGGCACGTTCTTAAACTATAAGGGTGGGGTTTTTTGCCTATTAGTGAATTTCTCTGTTTTTTAATCCAGGAGGTAAGAAAGGGGATCCTGTGCAAATTTGCTGAGAATGGATTGATCATCTGCATGCTTATTGAGTTCAATGGGATTTACTTCCCTGCAATCATGCTCAGCATATGTGAAACTGACCATAGGGGAGGAAGAGAAGAGGAAAGGAGGGTTGCAGTGGGAAGGGGAGGAGGAAGGAGGGAGGAGAGAGAGGGAGGAGAGAGAGGGAGGAGGAAGGCAGGTCTGACCCCATTGTTACGAGTTTGTTTTATATTTATTTATTTATTTATTAAATTTATATACCGCCCCATAGCCGAAGCTCCCTGGGTGGTTCACAACAGACAATATCAAAATACAATAAAACACATATTTAAAACAATTCAAACAACATTAAAAATGGGCTTCCTTAAAAATTTTTAAATTTAAAACGTTTATATAACACATATTAAACACATATTAAAACACTTATTAAAATGCTTATTAAAATGCCTGGGAGAAGAGGAAGGTTTTAACCTGGCGCCGAAAAGATAGTAATGTTGGCGCCAGGCGTACCTCATCAGGAAAACTATTCTACAATTCGGGGGTCACCACTGAGAAGGCCCTTTTTCTTGTTGCCACCCTCCGAGCTTCCCTTTGAGTAGGCATCCGGAGGAGGGTCTTCGATGTTGAGCGTAGTGTACGGGTAGGTTCATATCGGGAGATGGGTTCCACCAGATATTGTAGTCCCATGCCGTGTAAGGCTTTATAGGTTAAAACCAGCACCTTGAACCGGGCCCGGAAGCAGGAAGTTGAGTATCCAAAGCAGACCACTGTTAACTTCTAGTCACATCTCCACAGAGATTCAGTAAGTTGGATCAATAAGATACATTTATTTAGTTTAATTATTTAATAAAATGTGCATACCACTTAATGGTCAACACCTCTAAGTGGCTTACATTATTTTCCTTTTGAACTCTGCAGATACGGTACCTTTTAGAATGAACAAACAGAACAAACACACACTGCTCTAGACATATCCACCAAATTTTGCATTACACTAGCAAAGCATAAATGCTACACTGGTGTGCCATGCTTACAATTATTAAAACCTGATTGACATGTTGATTGACATCACTTTTATGATCCTCATTAGTGGAACTAATTTGTTCTATTCAAGACATCAAAGCGGAAATAGAAAACACAGAAATGCAGCTTGATGTCTCTAGCCTGAGGCCTGTCTTCTGGCACCTTCTTTAAGTAATAAAACAAAATAAAACATAATATTGGGAAGGAGAGTATTTGCAGCATGCCACTTAGTAATACTCCCATTCGTTGAATTGAGATTACAACACCGTAAGTGATGATAGAGTTGTACAAACTTTATACTCATTCCCAGAATATTTTCCATAATACAATGCTAGCATTATTAACAGCTTAATGGATCCTCAGATTGGCTACTGCACTGGCAAGCACTGCCAAAAAGAAATTTATTCCAGAGTCAATTATGTTTCAATGTCTCTTTCCACAGGTATTCAAAATGTAAAGTGAAACTTGTTCAATACATTTCCCTACTCCTCGTCCATATTTTTTTCTTGCATTGGTTTGATATATTGAAGCATCACAGGACTAAAGGAGATCTTATGTTCTTGTGACTTATTATAGCCTTCTCTGATTAACATTATATATTATGATATAGAACCTATTTTTTATCTTGAGAACCTAGGCAAATTTCATATTTACTGTATGTATTAATGGACACACACTGGCCTCACTTGGTTAACCAAGAGTGCTGCCTTCCGACTTTTAAGGGTGAGAGAACAGCAACAATGTTTGCTTCATAGTACACACACTCTTGATTAGCCAAGAGAAACTGCAGGCAACTATAGTTTAAACATTTGATACAATCATATTTTGAAATTAATTTTCACACAAGCAAAATGTTTTCTCTAAGGACTACAAAGCACTTTGTATACTGAAAATATTAGAAGGCATAATCGTTTAGTTATATAACACTGAAGCAATCTTTAGTGCAACAATTAAATTCACTACTAACAATTGAATTCAAGTGTGCAGTGCAATCCTATACATGTTTACCTAGACGTAAATCTCAATTGGAGTTCAATTGGGTATAGGACTGCAGCTTAAATGTAATCTGCTTGGTGGGTGGAAATGGATTCTAACCCATACTAATAACACTAATCATATTTCTTTTTGCAGAACACTTTATAATCTTTTTCATTCTTCCTAACTATCAGGGAGGGAAATACCATAACCAGTGACTTGCACAGGGCTACTCAATAGATTACTAGAGGAACAGATACTGAATGTGGGATCAGTGTGTTTTGGAATGTAGCCTTGTACTACTAAAATGTAGTCTACATAGCCAGATTTGATACAATTAGCCAAGCTAACCAGCCACCAAATAGCCTTTTAAATATTTAGTATGATGAGTGATGCTGTAATGCTAAACATTTTTCTTGGATATATGGTGTTTTGATATTTATTTATTAATTCATTCATATGATGTGAACCAGAAATTTTAGAATGTGAGGTAAAAGCTGCTCTTAAAATACTTGGAAGAAACAAATCACCAGGAACAGATGGCATACGAATAGAGATGCTACAAGCTACTGAGACTGAATCTGAGGCACCAGAGATCATATCGCAAACATACATTGGATAATGGAACGGACCAAGGAATTTCAGAAGAAATCACCCTGTGATTTATAGATTACAGCAAAGCCTTTGACTGTGTAGATCATGAAAAACTATGGAATGCTTTAAAAAAAATGGGGGTGCCACAGCATCTGATTGTCCTGATGTGCAACCTATACTCTGGACAAGAGGCTACTGTAAGGACAGAATATGGAGAAACCGATTGGTTCCCAACAGAAAAGGGTATGAGGCATGGGTGTATTTTATCACCCTATTTGTTTAATGTGTACACAGAACATATCATACGGAAAGCAGGACTGGACCAAGATGAAGGAGGTGTGAAAATTGGAGGCAGAAATATCAATAATTTAAGATATGCAAATGATACCATACTACTAGCAGAAACCAGTAATGATTTGAAACAAATGCTGATGAAAGTTAAAGAGGAAAGCACAAAAGCAGAACTACAGCTGAATGTCAAAAAAGACTAAAGTAATGACAACAGAAGATTTATGTAACTTTACAGTTGACAATGAGGACATTGAACTTGTCAAGGATTATCAATACCTCGACACAGTCATTAACCAAAATGGAGACAATAGTCAAGAAATCAGAAGAAGGCTAGGACTGGGGAAGGCAGCTATAAGAGAACTAGAAAAGGTCCTCAAATGAAAAGATGTATCACTGAACACCAAAGTCAGGATCATTCAGACCATGGTATTTCCAATCTGTATGTATGGATATGAAAGTTGGACAGTGAAAAAAGCAGGTAAGAGAAAAATTAACTAATTTGAAATGTGGTGTTGGAGGAGAGCTTTGCGCATACCATGGACTGTGAAAAAGACAAATAATTGAGTGTTAGAACAAATTAAACCAGAACTGTCACTGGAAGCTAAAATGATGAAACTGAGGTTATCATACTTTGGACATATCATATCCTGGTTAAATTCATCCTGGATTACATAAAGATGCAGGTTCTGAGTTTTAACTAAAGACAACAAAATTTAAAAGCAACATAGAACCTGCACAATTCACTTGAGTAATTTATCTTTTCTTCATAAAGATTATAATTCCATCGAGGTCACAACAACTGTGGCCCAGTAAACCCCCTTGCATTTCCCAACTGGAGTTACGAACATTTAAACTGGCTAAAGTCTACAGTTTTTTGACAAGGCAATATTTTCATTAACGAAAAGGCCTTCATCTGGGTTAAGATTAGCAGACATTTCAAAACTCTAATAATGATTAAGAATAAAGGGCAAAAAAGTGAAGATGTCTCACACAGAGGTAATAGACACAAATATAAATTTAAAGCAATCCACTCCATGTAACCTGCCTTGCCAGATCTTTTAACTTATTGGGAAAGTCACTCGACTTAATATTGACACAAAGATGTGTAAATCAATACATTCAGAATGAGTGATATATTTTAATTTAAAAATGCTCCAACTATAGCAGTAAATCTATGCACTTAGCACATACAAATCATCCAAATGCTATGCTTCTTGGGATTTAATATCAAGATACCACAGAAGCATGGGATGCATACCTCACACTGCAAATTTAATTTCTTGTGATCTGCCTGCTCCCCCTGAACATAGCTACAAGTGGGTTGTATTGTACAGTCACAGTAAAATGTGGGGAGTTAGGATGCTTAAATCCCACAGAGGTTAATGGGATTTAAGCCAGCAAACTGTGTTCAAGATTACAGCTTGGGGCAAACTGGTGTACTAAGGATATTTTACTTATTTATACTTTATAATTCTATAACTGGTATTTTGCAACTTCTGCCACATCAACTTGTTGATTATGATCAGAATATTTTTTTTCAAGTTAGTATGTATATCCAGTGAAATTAAGGGAAGAAATTTAAACAAGAAAGCCTGATGGACAAAACCAAACTAAATTAGAAGTTCCCCACCCCAATGGGTGATTTCCAAAATTGCTCACTAAAATAAATGGACCCACTTTGAGTATGACGAACAGATGTCATCCTATCTCTTCCTAATACATTTTTTTAATTATATATCCCACCTGATGTCAGATGCTTGGGATAGGCAACAATAAAAAACAGAGAGTGAGCGTACACAGGAAGCTGCTCATATATATCCAATCAGATGTCCAGTATTGTCTACTCAATACTACTCAAACTACTTTCTCAAGAAAAGATATTTCGTATTACCTGGTACCTGATCCTTTTTGATACCAGACATGGAGCCTAGGGCCTCTGTGAATCTATATGCAAAGTATGACCTATGGTCCCTCCCAGCATCACTTTCTAAATATATATTTTTTAAAATGGTAAAAACAGCTGACTTCCGGGAAGGGTGACTTCGCTTGTGCCTGCTTTTGAGACGGGCTCCCGCCTCAGAAGACGCTTATTCAGATATAAATCAGTCAGAACATTTTTTTTTTGACTGATGAAATTTCTCCCGGGCAGGGAGAAACGTAGAGATCAACCTCAAAAGCCTGTTTTTGTTGGGAGGACTGGATTTCATTAATTTATGAGAAAAGGTCCAGCCAGCAATGCCGGACGGACTTCCGAACAAGCTCTATCTGATTAATGCGATACGTTTATCTTTTCTTCAAAGAGAAAACGGACTAACAGGCAAGCACCCTTCTTTCTATTATTTTTTTTACTTGGTTTAAATTGTTGCAGCAAAAAGAGATTTGTCAAATGAATCAGCTTTAAAGAACTTCTGGGTGAGCTATAACTCTTCTCTGTTATTCACAAAATTAACAGCTTATCTCTGTTTCTATTGCAAAAAGCTGTCCTGGAAGTGCATTCTAAAGATATAAACAGAAGAGGGATTTCTATTCCGAGGAACATTATATTGTCTGGGACTATTCTCTTTTTGGTCTATTTTATTTTGACGAATCTGCTTCTTCATGACGCCACTAACTGTTTTGATGCTGGGAACTAAATTTGTTTTGTATTCTTGAACATAGAGAGATAAGGCAGGCTGCTCTGTTTATACTGTGATGTCATCAAGCCTGGAATATTAACCCAATTGTTGCTGAAATAAGAAGTGGTTCTTCTTTATTTTTGTTTTGTTTTGTTTTCGTGGTTTTAAAAATGGCAATCAAGAAAGTGGCTGAGAATCTGGAAGTAATTATGTTTCAGAAAATAATGGATAAGATTGAGATAACGAAACAAACCCTGCGACAGGGCAGTAAGGAGCTGAAAATTGAACTGAGCAAAATGACGCAGGAGCTTAAAGAAATAGGGGATCCTGTGAGAGAGGAGAATGAGATCAGAGATGAGAAAAGAAAAAATAAAGGGAAGATACAAGCCCTGGAGATTGGAACAAATGTGGAATTGGAAAAAGATCTGGAGTTTATGGATATTAGAAATAAAATCTACTGTTTGGAATTTAACGTTATCTCTGAAGAAATTGATGGAGATATTAGAGATAAAGTTATCAATGGCTTGGATAATCTTCTGGACTGGAATGACGTGATGGAGCTTGATATAGAGAAAATCTATGGAATTAACTGCAGCCATGTGACAATGGAAAAACTCTCAAGAGATGAGCCAGTGCATTTTGTAAAAAAGAAGAACACAGATATGACTTTACAACAACATTTCAGCAACTTATTCAGAATTGATGGCAAGAAAATATTTGGGATAGAGGAAATTCCCATCAGACTCTTATTATATGACTATGGCTATGACAGCAAGATTATTATGGAATACTGATAATGGAAGATTGGACACTGAAATTACTGGACAACAGGACTATTGAAGATGGAAGATGGAATTAATAGGGATAATGGAATAATGGCTATTGAAATTATTGGACCTAACAGATTTTGATGAGATGGATTAATCAATATGTTTATTTGGACTATGGTTATGACAATAAGATTATTATTATTATTAACGAGATGGATTAATCGACATGTTTATTTGGAGAAAAATTGATAGATATATTTCTTAAAGAATTGAAACCTCTCTTTGACTTTTTGTGGAAAGAATAAAGTAATGTTTATGAGATTTGATGATTAATTAAGATAACTACTGGAGGAAAGTGATTTTATAATATAATTTAAGAGACAGGATTGTTATATATTGTAGACCTACAACTGATTTGATCTGCGACAAATGGGAAGTCAACATTTTATTTTTTTGTTTAATCATTTTTGTTTTGTTTTGTTTTTTGTCTTTGAATGTTTTATGATTTTGTTTTGTATGTTTTATGAAAATTTGAATAAAAATTATTGAAAAAAAATGGTAAAAACAGCTATTGGTGTGTGAAATGCTGCACAAATTAACAATTAACTCATTGCTAATGGCTCACAACGTGTCACTCAGTACTGGTGTGCCAAAACAGAGAAACACTACATAGTTCACTAAATATGTTCTACTCCTTTTGAACTTCCAGAAGAATTGAATTTTATAGATACAGAACAAGCAGCACCTCCACATGCCTTAAATATTGAAGCTTTGTTTATGCTTATGACAGCACATTATCAGTCATGGAGATAACTACAGGACACTGCAGGTACAAAGCCATTATAGGGCTTTGTTAAGTCAGTCAATACCTTGGATATCATTTGGACATTTTCTAGTAACCAGTGCAGACTCTGAAGTACCTGAGGGGGCAAGCTGATGTATTCATCATTAGTTGCAGCTTCCCAACAATCTTCAAATGTAATTTCACATTAAATGCATTACATCAATGATGGCTACCAGTCCGAAGACCAAGATCAGTGGAAAAACTCAGAGACAATGACACTGTAATCATGTTTGTTTTACTACCCATTTTTGGGGTGGAGACATGGTGCTACTGCATTCAGTGACAGTCATGCCTCTCTGCAAACATTGTGTTCTGGCCTTAATCTGAAAAAAAAAAGACTATGGTTGTCTCATTAGATGGGAGTGGAGGAGAGCTGATAAAAAACAGCCCAAGTGCTGCTGCCTCCTGTGACCAAGGGAGGTTTTATCATAATATCACATACAGGTATCTTAATCATTTCTGGATTCATTTTCAGCTTGACCCGCACCAGGATGGTTAGGGCAGAAACTGCCAATGTCAAATGAAATAGAGCAGAGTGATGTGTCACAAACATAGTGAAGCTCAGCATGATCTAACTTAATGGTCTCTTATAAGCACTGAAAATGAAAGGGGGAGGGACATGAACAACCCCAAGCAAGGGTCCCAAGTTGACTGGAAATCATCCATCTTATGACTCTGTATGAGGAACAAGTAGAACCGTTCAAGAGCAGCCTGATCACACCTGCCAGTTGGTAAGCTTTCATGCTCTTTCTACTACAATGAACTCAGCATTTAAGGACTGCATCCGTATGCAGTGCTAAGCCTTAAACCTTGGCTTAAACCATACTGTGCACCAGCTTTGTTTGAAAGCTCCCACTTTGATCCTACATTTGCATGAGCAGGTAAACAAATCTTGAAGGTTAGCTTAGCACTGTCTCTGAACCTGGGCTTGTAGTTTCTTTTGCCCTAACATAATAACTCTCCTAACAGAGGAGAGCTTTACGCATACCATGGGCTGGGAAAAAGAGAAATAATTGGGTGTTCAATCAAATTAACCCAGAACTATCACTAGAAGCTAAAATGATGAAGCTAAGGTTATCATACTTTGGACACATCATGAGAAGACATGATTCACTAGAAAAGACAATAACGCTGGGAAAAACAGAAGGGAGTAGAAAAAGAGGAAGGCCAAACAAGAGATGGATTGATTCCATAAAGGAAGCCACAGACCTGAACTCACAAGATCTGAACAGGGTGGTTCATGACAGATGCTGTGGAAGGTCACTGATTCATAGGGTCACTATAAGTCAGAATTGACTTGAAGGCACATAGCGACAAACAGAATACAATTGTTAGGGCAAAAAACAAACAAACCATGGTTTAAGGCCTGCTAGCAATTGTGGTTTGTTAGGGCAAAACAAACCAGGATCCCTGGTTTGAACACAACAGTAAGCTGTCCCCTTTGTAGTTTAACAAATCACGTAAAGGTAGGCATGAAATGGTAGTGCTTGGACAGTGTGCATCAGTACACAGTCATGCACACTATGATTTAGTAAACCAAAGATTATGGCTTAGCATGTGTGAGCACAACCAATGTGTTCTTTCAACAGTTTGATATTTGTTAATATTCAGGTACATTTAAGGATGGTAAGCCAACACAGAGCATTGGATCCTCACCCTTTTCAACGAGAAATAGCAGATAATTCAGACAACAAACATATTTCTTGAAAATTAGTTACTTAAAAGACCTCTGTGCTAAGGGATGCATAAAAAACCTTTAAAGAATCAGCTCCAAGTGAATCCATGCCAGGCATTTTGCCAAGAGACAGACTATTAAAGGCTTCAATGATCTCTTCCTCAGAGATGGACCTGCCAAGATGAATCCTCTCAGATACAGTAGGGAGGTTAAGTGAGGTCATAAAGTCCCTCCTCTCCCCAGCTGTAGGTACTTTAGCAGTCTGAACATTGTGCTAGAGAAATAAATGAATGCTTTAGGAGTTTATCTTTAATTAGGCTGGTGCCAACAGGGTTTCTCTGAGGTGGTACTGTGCTTGGACTTTTGTCTGACTTGATTAACGTAGCAGAACAGTGAACTGGTTCTGGCATGCTACTGGAGTAGTTTGTTTTGTGAAAGTCAAGGCCATTTGACACCTCTGGGCTACATGCTCATCTACAGAAGAGTTGGCCACTTCCAGTTCCTCTAACAAAGCAGAATAAAATCAAAGTATAGATGCACCTCATCTTCAACCATTATTTTTAAATTTCTGCAGAGATCAAGAGTTTACCTATTTATTTGAAGACGTTACATATTCATTCCAAGTAGCTTTAAATTTTTTGGGGGTGGGAGAGAATATTATGAGTTATGTAGCTTGCTTGTGTAACTAGCCATTGCTCATGGTAAGCCAGGATTCCTGAAAGTAAATGTGGCAGAAGTCCTTCTTGCAGTACGGGAGGAGGACAGGAAAGCAAATGAGCTCAATGCAATGCTGGGGCTCGTCCATGTAGTGCTGAATCATCCCTGTGAATATATGACTGAGAAGAAATTTAAACTGGGGGCTTACTGGCTCACAGCTGACACTCAGCCACAATACTATATATCAGCTCCCAGATGAAAACAGCATAGGGTAACTAAGGTTTTGTAGCTGGACATTTGAGTGATCCGTGTTTTCATGACTCCTGTTAGGCCAGAAAATACCACCATCTTAAGAAAGCTCATGCAGGAAGTCTTGAAGGTGATTTAAAGTTTTTCACACTTAAAGACTGTAGCTTTGAAATCTCCACGTAATTCTACCTAAATTCCTTTGCCCTTTCCTAACTTTAAGCAACTTATTCCAGCTAATAGTTCTTGACATGGCTGGTAAACTAACCATGCAATACATCCAACTTGTCAGGACACAAAAGTTCAATAAGCACACCTTGCTGCAAGCATATCAGTTCATCCACTATAGTCTGTAGGTGCTATCTGGGCACACTCAGAAGCTGGCTGCTTTGTCCCAAAACTCACTTCTGTTTTATTTTCCACTGAAAATACCTAAGGGATTGCCAATAGTACTCCTGATTTCTCAGTGTACACTATGGAACTCGTGTTGACCAACAACCTGGAACATGAATAATCCATCATGTTACATGGATTATACTTTTAATATTCTCCTTTGGCTTCATTATCTGTCATGGGTGTTTTATTCTGGAAGAGACTGTGTTGAGCAGAATCTTCCCCTATGTTTCTGGCTGTATGTAAGATTTGGTACACACACAATTGTAAAATTATTAACAGGCAGATTTTGTGGATTTAGAGATAATTCTAAATCTAAAAATCTTTTGGGAGACTATATACTAATATATTCATTTTTTCTTTCAATGAACAGAACGTTGTTTGAAAATTGCTTTATTAATGAGGTCCTGGCAACTTCATAATGGCATAAGACTTTCTATGAAAATCAAATATTTAAAGAGAGAAAAACTGAGCATATTGACACTATTTTTAGATGAACAGGTAAGACCTGTAATTAATGCCTGCTCTTTAGTGAAGAAAACAGATGTTTTCTTCGCTATGTAATTAGTGAAATTAATGAATTCTAATGCTTCCATGTAAATGATTTCTTTACCTCAGAAATCAATCATTTCAACACCCAAGATGTTATCACTGGACAGATTCACCAATATGCCACAACTTCAACTTGATCTGCTGTATTTATTATGTCATTATTTTCCTCCCAGTTGTCTATGAAGTGTTTTCTAACATTCTCCTAGTCTGTCAACATTCTGGCGTCTATGGTGTAAACAAAGCATGATTATGTATTATGACATTTGTATAATGGGTAGTAATTACACAGAATGCCAATCACTGAATCTACAAGTCTTATCAGAACTACCAGTTGCAGTAGGATTTGGTGGTAGGAGTTCTGAGGTGGTACAATAGGCTTTCTTACTTCAGATGACAACTGGGAGGTGGGATGGGGGGAATAATCTGCTGCCCCACATAGAAAACAGAGATAATTGTGTGATAATATCTAGTGTTCTACTTGGAGGAAGGGTTTGGAGTTTTGCTTTTTACATTGAAATGGAAATGAACTGCCTTCAAGTCGATTCCGACTTTTGGTGACCCTATGAATAGGGTTTTCATGGTAAGTGGTATTCAGAGGTGGTTTACCATTGCTTTCCTCTGAGGCTGAGAGGCAGTGACTGGCCCAAGGTCACCCAGTGAGCTTCATGGCTATGTGGGGATTCGTACCCTGGTCTCCCAGGTCATAGTCTAACACTAACCACTATGCCACACTGGCTCATGCCAAACCAGTATTCTGAAGTGACATGGTCCACTCTTGTTACCTTAGCACTCAGCCACCTCATTCTCCTGTATATACAGATCTAACACGCCAATGTGTTCAAACAGCTGATGTGTTGGCATTTGACAAGAGATTTCAAATCTATGATCCACTTCAGACTAAAAGTGGCAAAATCACATCTTTGAATGCTCTTCTATGGAAAACAATACAAACTCGTAAGTAGAAAGCAAGCATGCAGAGAGAGGGGCTGAACCAAAATCTCTCTCGTTGATATGCTAGTTTTTTATATGTAGGGCATCTCCCACCTATAGTCTAATGTGGTACAATCACTCTATCACCTAATTCCTCTGAACGATTCCCCTGAGAATTCCCGAGACCAAGCTATAGACTTGCAGGATGGATGCAAGTCACTTCTTCCAGATTCAGCTCTTTATCTAGAAACAATGATATTAAGCTTATTTTGAGGACTAAAAACAGTGATTTGCACAAATTAAGTACTATATAAAATAATGAATAATCTACCACCTCCACAACCCAACACTTACTAACATGGACAAGACTACCTGTTCATTTCAATTGAGAGTATATTTGAATATGTATTCCTTCGTGTACACAGATGCACTGAAATATATACTGATTCCTGCATTTATTTTTCCAGTAAAAATTTATCAGAAGGGAAAAGAGAAAAATTATCCGAGCAGTTACATGATCAATTATTGGAGGATACAATATATTTATACAAATCAACATTTATGTTACTACTTTTGAAGCAGTCTTATCATACTGGAAATAGCTGATATCTTGAAATGTAGTAAGAATGTAAAATAATGAAGACAATAAAATGTACCTAAGCATATGTAGTGCACATATATGATGTTATTCTTAATCTGACATTATTAGACTTTTTAAATGCTTTCAAATGAATGAATGAATACAATTATTGGCTATATCTGGACAAGCTTTTTGGCTATGTATGCACAGATCAATTAAGCCAACTTCAATATTAAGGATATTAAACCAACTTAAAATAATGATGTAATATCCTAGACTGGTTTGGACAAAATGGGAAACTGGTTTGTTTGCCAATATGAACATAGGGAGGAGCAACAGGGGCTGCAAGTGTGACCAAAAACTCATTGTCTGAACACAGCCACAGAATTTCCATTATAAAAGTTGAGAAAAGGATGTTTGTTATCTTACTGAATGAATGCGAATGCAAATAGGACATTTCTACTTGTCTGTGTTCAGCTGAACAAATGTGCGCACTTTAGTTTATTTGCTTTAATTTTTCCATTTTCTTATGCAATCAAGAGCTGCAAGTCTTGCAATGTCTTGCATTAAAAGTGTTGCAATGATCTCACTAGTTGCTTTACTAGTTAGCCCCTTTCAACAAGTTACAAGTCTTATAATCACGTTATGATCAAAATTTTACTGGATTGAATCAAAGTTCAAGGGCATTAAATGTGTAAAGGTCATAAAAAAGAAAAAGGTTGGGTTATAGATTTTAACTTCTTAACTAAAAAATTGACTCAAAACAGATTTTATAATTTACAATGAATTGAAAGAAAAAAAACATTAGACCATAGCAAAAGTGGCACAAATGTATCAAGCAGCAAATGAATAAACATTTGAGAAGATTTATTATTAGAAATTGAAATAAATTTTTGAAAAGATAAATTGATTTTAGTTAAAAGGTATAACTGACAATTTATTGGGCGGGAAGATGCATTATTTTCCAATTGTTATCCGCTTACAGTAAAACTGATTTGTGTCCTATTGTATTTTATGGAAAAGGAGAGAGCAACTTTCAGTGATTTAGATTAAATGTATTAATCATAACCAGACACTGTGAACTATATATCTACTATTAAAGAAGATTTTTGACATTTAATTCTGTAGCAATATTTTGACTCTGTACCTCTCTTCCTAAATCTAATTCCTGCTGCAGTTGGCCGATTTCTTCCTCTAAATTTTATGAGACTTAAAGTAGTATTTTAACCACCCATGCGGTAAATAATGCAGGATTAGAAATATTTAGTGTTTTGTTTCCCTTTGAAGAGTACAAATCCATCAAACCCAAAGCGTTTTCTTTGAAAGAAAGAAAGAAAGAAAGAAAGAAAGAAAGAAAGAAAGAAAGAAAGAAAGAAAGAAAGAAAGAAAGAAAGAAAGAAAGAAAGAAAGAAAGAACTGTTTCAGCCATAGGCAATATCAGGTACTTTAAAATGTATACAGTAAAGAACACACAAGTCAAATACATGATATCTATGAACTGGAAGCTATAAGTATATGAACTGGGCAGAAATTTATAAAATTTAATAAAAAGTGTTAATATGAAAGTATTGTATAAGTTCTAAAACCTGTAGCAGACACCATTAGCTAACACTGGTCAGACTGGTACCTGTGCACTGGAACAGGCTTCTATGTGCAGAACAACTTGCAAGGTACACTCTATGTGTGCAAAATAGTTGAATGGGCTGAAAAACTTTATATCCAGCACTTAGGGATACACATGTGGATTTGCTGGACTAGGTTCATGCATAATCAGCCTTGAAAGCATTACTAATTTACTTCGGAGTTACCTGTCCCTTACTCCCAGAAGGTTACCGGAGCAGTAAGAGTTTGACTATCTTCAATTCATCAAGTAAACATATGCATCATTGCATGCAACAAGCATGCCTGCATGCAAGGACTGTAGACTGAGGCCACAAAAAAGAATTGTATTTCTCATTTCCTAAACAGGAAATTACTGTTAGGAAGTGTCAACTCTGCAGATTCACTCCCTTCCCCCCAAAAATACACCAATACTGTCCAAACTCCTCCCTGTCAAATATTTTCTGACTTTTCCTTTGTCTGGATGTGGTGTTTTTGGAACAGAAATCCTAACTTATAGTAAAGATCCTCCCTAATGTGGACAGTGTTTATCAACAGTGACTTGGACAAGAATGTTAGCTACAGTGGCATTCATGGTTCTCTACCTGGAAGATATCTATCATTGGGTTCTGGATTTCCTGACTATATTCCTCAGGAATAGCTGGTCTTCTGTTAGGACCAATTTCTTGCTCTGAATCTCTATTGCTATTATATACTTCTTCACAACAAACGTTGCTAGAAAACAACTCCATGATTTGAATTTTCACTGTATTTCGTATATATTATAATCCAAGAAATGCTTACAATCACCCTGCAAAAAAGTTTACAACTGTTACCTCCAAAATGCAGATGGAGGACTGAGGCAGATATAAAGTGACCTTGTGAGTTTGTGACAAAGGTGGCATCTGAACCAGAAATTGTCTCAGCCACAGCCTTTGCAAATATGCTACAACAGCTCTAAGAACATTAAAATACTGCTGTTCTAGGATGGATACTGAACACCAGTAATGTTCAAATTACACAAGCAGACTGCTTTACTGAGTCAGATGAAAGTAGCTGTACATCCAACACAGATGTTTACTGATAAGTGAGAATCCTAAGGAAACAGTAAAGGCAATGTGCTAGATGTATACTCCTCATCAATTAAGTAGGCAACAGTAAATGTTTATAATTTAGCAAAATTCTATAGAGATGTAAAAAACAGTAGACGGTCTTCAACAAACCCAACTAACCCATCCCGTCAATGCAAGGATTTCCATGTGCACAGTGGGACTTCCTCCCCCAATGTGTGTCCCATGTTCTCTAAATCTGCTCCAAATGGTTGGGGGAACCCTAGAACAGATTTAGGGGGTATGTGGTGGGAGGAGAGGGGAGAACATTCCACTGTACAAGCAGAAATCCGTGTGGTGACAGAACATTCACATAGTGCTATATTGGATACAGGCCAATTTACTGTTAACCTTTTCCCAATTATTTGATGTATGGAACTAATGCTGCAGTTGAATAGTAGTTCAGCAGTAAGCAGCAGGAACAGGAAATAAAGGCGGCAAAAATAATACCAGATGCATTTTCAGTTTGACTGTCCTCTCATAACCGGGAAGAAAGAGTGAGGGAGAAACGCAAATACAAACACATCAGAGCACTAAGACCAACTCCTCTCAGGGATGACTGGCACCAATGGCCCAGTGAGAAGGATACTGATAAATGGTTGTTTTGATATTGTCTTATTCTGGTTTAATTGTATTTCAATTTTACTTCTAAGCCTCGTTGTAAGGATTTGTATCTTTAAAGACTAGATATAAGTCATTTAAATAATGTTTAGATCCTCGAAAAGAACACATCTAGGAAAACTAAGAGTTAAAGTAGTTGCTCATTTAAGGAAAGTGTCTTGATGTCAGAACCAAAGCAGAGCTTTAGACTTTAAGGTGTCTTACAGTCAGATTTACCAGCAACGGATCATCCACAGCATCCCTGACAGAAACCAGCCCAACCTTTTTTTGGAAAGCATCTAAATGGAAGGTTATTATACTATTTTACAAGATGAAAAATTCTTTTACTTATCTGCTCTTTTGCTCATTCTAGATGGGAGAACTGATTCCTTTGGAACCTCCTGCAGCTGCATTCCTCCACACCACTTCCCATGCCATTCCCCACTCACACTAGTGGATTTTCAGGATGTGCGAGTACCAGGCTGCAATCATATACCAACTTATCTAGCAGTAAGTCTCACTGAACTCAATGAGACATAGTTCTAAGTAAACACGGATAGGATTGCCCTGGGATTTAATTTTATCTGCTGCTGATTAAAAATTGCTGTGAACTGTTTTTGTTTTAGGATAGATTTTACCTTGCTTTAATTATATTGATATTTTTGTGTTAGTTTGTAAAAAAAAGGAATAATAATGGTTTTTATGTCTAACAGCTTTGATACAATTAATGGACTGCCATCATCCAATTCTATCAGAGACCAAAAAGATTTGTTCATTAATAGCTATTCGAGTTTCCTGTAGTTAGTCCATGATACATAGTAGTATTTCTGGGAGCCACGAGCTGCACAGAATTGTACGATAAGGTTTGTGCGTGCAACGCATACAGAGTTTACAGCTTGGCACGGCCGTCAGATGATGCCTTATACGAAAGTGTGTCCGTTTCTCCCTTTATTCCTTTCATAGATATTGAGCCACTGTTCCTGTGCAGACATCACAAACTCTTCTAAGCTAAAGGTGAAAGAATTAGGTCATCATCCCAATTCTGTTCAATGAGTTGCATTTGCAATATTCTCCTTTGCTCTGGAAATTAATTTCTCTAAAAGCACTTTTGGTTTCAGTGTAACATTCTAATAGCTGTAATTACTTCTTTTTCTGCATTACCAGATGTCACAGGTATTACATTTTTCGTTTGTTTTTGTCACTGGATTTCAGCATTTTAAAGATGCCTTTCAAATTTCCTCATTAATAACAAATAAGCATGTGTGTGCTGTCTTGACAGGCCAAGGCAAATGCACTGGGTGAGACTGTGGGGGCAAAAGTGGACAGCCAGGCTGCATGTGAAACAGGAATATGGTACTCAATACTGTTGTGTACTACTGCCCAAAAATGTAGATGCACCCATTTCATCTTCCCTATGTAATTATTGTATTTGCAACATCCCAAACACATTATCTATCTATCTATCTATCTATCTATCTATCTATCTATCTATCTATCTATCTATCTATCTATCTATCTATCTATCTATCTATCTATCTATCTATCTATCTATCTATCTATCTATCTATCTATCTATCTATAAACACACACACATACACACAGAAGAGTATGCTATTTGACCGGCTTTCCTCTATAAAGTACAGTGCCTTGCAAAAGTAATCAGACCCCTGACCAATGCTCTCGTATTACTGAATTACAAATGGTACATTTAGTTCTGTATGATATTTTATTTTGAAACACTGAAACTCAAAATCAGTTATTGTAAGGTGACATTGGTTTTATGTTGGGAAATGCTTGTAAGAAACATAAAAAACTGAAACATGTTGCTTGCATAAATATTCAACCCACACACATTAATATTTGATAGAGCCACCTTTTGCTGCAATAACAGCTTTAAGTCTTTTGGGGTAGGTATGTACCAGCTTTGGACACAGTATTGGAGGGATTTTGGCCCATTCCTCTTGGCAGATTCACTCCAGGTCATTCAGGTTGGTCGGATGTCGCTTGTGGATCGCAATTTTCAAACAGCACCACAGATTCTCAATGAGATTGAGATCAGGACTTTGACTGGGCCACTGTAGGACATTCATCTTTTTGTTCTTGAGCCATTGCATTGTTGCTTTGGCTTTGTGCTTGGGATCATTGTTCTGCTGAAAAGTGAATTTCCTCCCAAGCTTCAGTTTTTTAGTGGACTGAAGCAGGTTCTCTTGCAGTATTTCTCTGTATTTTGCTCCATCCATTCTTCCTTCAGTTTTAACACCCAGTCCCTGCTGATGAGAAGCATCCCCACAGCATTTATTTATATTTTATTTATTTATTTATTAAATTTATATACCGCCCGACTAGCAATAGCTCTCTGGGCGGTGAACATAAAACAGCATAAAAATACAATAAATAACAAAACAATACTAAAATACAAGCAACAATCCAACACAATAAACATTTTTAAAATTAAATCAGTGTAACTTAAAATGCTTCAGAGAATAGGAAGGTTTTGACCTGGCGCCGGAAGGAGAGCAGAGTCGGCGCCAGGCGTACTTCCTCAGGGAGACTGTTCCATAGTTCGGGGGCCACCACTGAGAAGGCCCTAGATCTTGTCATCACCCTCCGGGCATCCCTGTGAGTTGGAACCCGGAGGAGGACCTTCGTAGCAGAACGTAGTGCACGGGCCGGTTCATATCGGAAGAGGCGTTCCGCAAGGTATCGTGGTCCCGCACCGTATAAGGCTTTATAGGTTAATACCAACACTTTGAATCTAGCCCGGAAACATATTGGCAACCAGTGCAAGCTGGCCAGAACAGGTGTTATATGCTCGGACCGCTTGGTCCTTGTCAGCAATCTGGCCGCCGCATTTTGCACTAGTTGTAGCTTCCGAACTGTCTTCAAAGGTAGCCCTACGTAAAGCGCATTACAGTAATCCAAACGTGAGGTTACCAGAGCATGTACCACTGATGTAAGGTCCTCTTTACTCAAATAGGGACGTAGCTGGGCTACCAACCGAAGTTGGTAAAACGCATTCCTAACCACCGAGGCTACTTGAGCCTCAAGTGAGAGGGAAGAGTCTAAAAAGACTCCCAGACTACGAACCCGGTCCTTTAGGGGGAGTGTAACCCCGTCCAGGACAGGGTATATATCCACCATCCGATCAGAGAACCCGTCCACCAACAGCATCTCAGTCTTGTCTGGATTGAGCTTCAGTTTGTTAACTCTCATCCAGTCCATTGTCGAGGCCAGGCAACGGTTCAGCAAATCGACAGCCTCACCTGAAGAAGATGAAAAGGAGAAGTAGAGCTGCGTGTCATCAGCATACTGATGACAACGCACTCCAAAACTCCTGATGACCTCTCCCAACGGCTTCATGTAGATATTAAAAAGCAGGGGGGACAAAACTGACCCCTGCGGGACCCCATATTGGAGAGCCCGCGGTGTCGAGCAATGTTCCCCAAGCACTACCTTCTGGAGACGACCCGCCAAGTAGGAGCGGAACCACTGCCAAGCAGTACCTCCAACTCCCAACTCCGCGAGCCTCTCCAGAAGGATACCATGGTCGATGGTATCAAAAGCCGCTGAGAGATCAAGGAGAATCAACAGAGTTACACTCCCTCTGTCTCTTTCCCGACATAGGTCATCGTACAGGGCGACCAAGGCTGTCTCAGTGCCAAAACCGGGCCTAAAACCCGATTGAAATGGATCTAGATAATCAGTTTCATCCAATAGCGCCTGGAGCTGGCCAGCAACCACCCGTTCCAAGACCTTGCCCAGGAATGGAACATTCGCCACTGGCCTGTAGCTGTTAAAATTGTCTGGGTCCAAGGAAGGCTTTTTCAGGAGTGGTCTCACCACTGCCTCTTTCAGACAGCCCGGGACCACTCCCTCTCGTAAAGAGGCATTTATCACTTCCTTGGCCCAGCTACCTGTTCCATTCCTACTAGTTTTTATCAGCCAGGAGGGGCAAGGATCCAGTACCGAAGTGGTTGCACGTACCTGTCCAAGCACCTTTTCCACGTCCTCGAGTTGAACCAACTGAAGCTCATCCAACAAAACAGGACAAGACTGTGCTCCGGACATCTCACTAGGATCTACTGCTATAACTTGAGAGTCTAGGTCCTGGCGGATACATGAGATCTTATTCTGGAAGTGATCGGCAAACTGATTACAGCGGGCCTCCGATGATTCCACCGTGTCCGGAGGGTTTGAATGGAGAAGCCCCCGGACAACTCGAAAGAGCTCCGCTGGGCGGCAAAGAGATGATTTAATAGTGGCAGCAAAATGATGTTTTTTAGCTGCCTTCACTGCTCCTACATAGAGCTTAGTCGAAGCACTAACCAGCGCATAATTGTATCCGTCGGGAGTTCGTCTCCATTTCCGCTCAAGCCTCCTCCTATCTTGCTTCATCGCTCTCAGCTCCGGAGTATACCATGGAGCTGTATGAGCTCTACACAGGAGAGGGCGTGCAGGAGCGATCGTGTTTACAGCCCGGGTCATCTCCGTATTCCACAGAGCGACCAGGGCTTCAGCAGGAGCGCCAGTCCTATCAGCCGGAAAATCCCCCAGAGCCCTTTGAAAACCTTCAGGATCCATTAGTCTCCGGGGGCGGACCATTTTAATAAGTCCCCCACCCTTGCAGAGGGAAGAGGTTACTGAAAGTCTAAACTTCAGCAAGCAGTGGTCTGTCCATGACAAAGGGAGTGTTGTAAAACTCCCCACATCCAGATCACTTTCCCCATGCTCAGTAGCAAAAACAAGGTCTAGAGTGTGCCCCGATACATGTGTTGGACCACTAACATATTGAGACAGCCCCATGGCTGTCATGGAAGCCATGAAGTCCTGAGCCGCGCCAGACAAAGTGGTCTCGGCATGAATGTTGAAATCCCCCAGTACTATTAGTCTGGGGGACCTCAACAATATATCCGAGACCACTTCCGCCAGCTCAGTTAGGGAAGCCATTGGGCAGCAAGGTGGGCGGTACACCAAAAGGATTCCCAGCCTGTCCCTCTGGCCCAACACAAAGTGCAAACACTCCAGGCCAGTAACTGAATGAACATGGTGCTTGGTGAGTGAGATGGAACTCTTATAGACGACAGCAACCCCACCTCCCCGACCCTCAGATCTACCATGATGCTGAACCAAGTACCCCGGTGGGCAGAGCTGAGAGAGACCAACTCCTCCCTGCTCACCCACCCAGGTCTCGGTTATACATGCCAGATCGGCTGCCTCATCCACAATCAAATCGTGGACGAGGGAGGTTTTATTATATACCGATCTGGCATTTAATAACAGCAACTGGAGATCTGAGAGTTGGCTGATAGGAATACCAACGACCTTGTGGGTGTGGGAAGGACCGGAACAAGGCACAGCCACAACATGTCTGGACCGCGTTCCCCTTACCTGGCACGTCCTTCTCACAGCGCCATATCTTCCTTTGCCCGTCACTACGGCAATTGGGGCCCCCTCAAGTCTCCCCGCCTGATGGATAAAACTCTCTCCGAAGCACATAATACAACTAAAATATACAACAATTAAATGTATAAAAACAGCTATATATACAGCCATATATACAGCATATAAACATACACACTCACTCAGACATACATTCATATAATCAGGCACCCATTCATCTCAAATTGCATCAACACACCAACAAAAAAGTAAAAAAAATAAAAAAATAAAAAATAAAAAAATAAAAAAATAAAAAATAAAAAAATAAAAAATATAAATAAAAAAAAGAAAGAAAGGAGCAGCACAGCAGCAGCAGCCTCTCCTTCCCTTGGGGCGATGCTTTCTTTCTCCTGCAGGGCCTGGGTCTCCCAGGCCACCTCAGCCAGCCGGCTTATGTATCCCTCCAAAGAGGGACAGGTGGTAAGAATCAGTCCTGGCTGGCTGGGTACCTGGGGCCTGGTCCTGCCAGGCAGAAGTCCCTCAGGGAAGGGTGGTGGAGGTGGAGGTCCCACAGTAGCAATAGCAGCAGCAGCACAGCAGCAGCCTCTCCTTCCCTTGGGGCGATGCTTTCTTTCTCCTGCAGGGCCTGCGTCTCCCAGGCCACCTCAGCCAGCCGGCTTATGTATCCCTCCAAAGAGGGACAGGTGGTAAGAATCAGTCCTGGCTGGCTGGGTACCTGGGGCCTGGTCCTGCCAGGCAGAAGTCCCTCAGGGAAGGGTGGTGGAGGTGGAGGTCCCACAGTAGCAATAGCAGCAGCAGCACAGCAGCAGCCTCTCCTTCCCTTGGGGCGATGCTTTCTTTCTCCTGCAGGGCCTGCGTCTCCCAGGCCACCTCAGCCAGCCGGCTTATGTATCCCTCCAAAGAGGGACAGGTGGTAAGAATCAGTCCTGGCTGGCTGGGTGCTGCCACCACCATACTTTACTGTAGGGATGGTGTGTCTTGAGGCATGGGCAGTGTTAGGTTTGTGCCACACATAGCGCTTTGAGTTTTGGCCAAAGAGCTCTATCTTGGTCTCATCTGACCACAAAACCTTTTCCCACATCACAGCTGGGGCGCTCTCGTGCTTTCTGGCAAACTCTAGACGTGCTTTCAGATGGTACTTTTTGAGTAACGGCCTGTTTCTTGCTACCCTCCCATACAGGCCATTGTTACGCAGAGCTCTTGATATGGTTGACTGGTGTACTATTACTCCACTCCCAGCCACTGAACTCTGTAGCTCCTTCAAAATGATTGTTGGCCTCTCTGTGGCTTCTCTCGCAAGTCTCCTTCTTGTTAGAGCACTGAGTTTTGAGGGCCTGCCTTTTCTTGGCAGTGCCTGGGTGGTGTGATGCAGCTTCCACTTCCTGATTATTGATGCAACTATGCTCACTGGGATATCCATACACTTGGATATTATTTTGTATCCTTTTCCTAATCTATGCATTTGTATTACATTACCTCTCACTTCTGTAGAATGCTCTTTGATCTTCATTTTCCTTCAGATCCACAGCCTGACCAATGATCCTTCAACAGTGGGGTTTTTATCCTGACAGCATTACAGCAACTTTAATGGTTCACAGGTGGAGGCCAATGATAAGGTAATTGTGTCCTCGATAGGCAATTTCTTTCATCTGTGTAAACTGGGAGCTTCCACACCACAGAGGTTGAATACTTATGCAAGCAACATGTTTTAGTTTTTTATGTTTCTTACAAACATTTCCCAACACAAAACTAATGTCACCTTACAATAACTGATTTTGAGTTTCAATGTTTCAAAATAAAATATCACACAGAACAAAATTACAATGTACCATATGTAATTCAGTAATATGAGAGCATTGGTCAGGGGTCTGATTACTTTTGCAAGGCACTGTATGTATTTGATATAAAGAAAATTGCCAAGTAAATATTTTACCTACAAAATTTACAGAGAAAATTATAAAAGCACATCACCCTCTCAAAAGAAAGTATATTCATAAATTGAATCAGCAGTAATTTTTTTGACCAAACGGCTACAGTCTTCTAGAAGCATTTTGTGACACAAATATATATAGCTTTCTGGGAATTATTTAACACTCCAAAATACTTCTCCATGAAACACAATTTTATAACATCCACAGCATTTTAACTATTGAGACATTATAGCAGACAACAACTCTTGTTATATGTACACATAGAGATACAGTATATCTCCATCAATTGAAACTTAATCACCTTTTTACAATTTAGTACGGGAATGCAGTTTTTAGCATGGTTAAGCCATGTATCATCAATACCATGAAGTTAACCTATCAGTTGTAATAGCTTCTATAAAATACCAGAGTGAGACTGTAATAAGCCTAGAAAATGGGCTACAAATCCCAGATATGCTCAAGCAAGCAGTGAACCAAAAACAAAAATTGGGAGATCTGAAACTAGCAACTAGGTACCATTCATCTGATTCATTACCTCTAAAGACAAAGTTCACAGGCCAAGGTTTTAAAGTAGATTATTCAGCTGCTATTTCTGAACAAAGAATTTAAAAAATTCCGTTACCCACAATGGTTTCCATAGTTCCTTTCTTTCCTTTTGTACACCTTATTACATTTATTAAGTAAACAAGCAAGCAGAGATCCAGGATTATTAGGTGTTAGTTATATCCCAAAGTTCAAATGAATGTGATAAGGTTAAATAGCCTTGTATTCTGTTTTTAGCTGACATTATCACCTTCTATGAAATGAGAACGATTCTCAGATTCCAGTACAACAGGGTTATTTTATGAACAATGACATTAGAGATCAGGTTGCTCTAAGTTTATCTCTGGATGCAGTAATTCAGGCACTGTAAGTCTTACTAATTTTTACATATCGCACCAATAATGACTTTGGGGTAAAATAAATAAGGAAGCATTTCCAGAATTAAAAGATAAGCAGATCACTTTAATACATAACACTTCTCTAGACTATACTTAATGCTGTCAATTTGACTTTTGTGTTGCGTTCAATGCATTAACACAGTTCTGAAAGGAGGGACAACTATTCAAAATGTGACAAAAACCAAGCCTCATCATTCTGATTTGTGCTCTGTAAGAGAATTATTTTCACTTATGCACACAAAGTAGATATTTTTTAATGCTGCAATTTATTGGGGTAAAGCAGTTTATTATAAATGATGAGAACCAGCCTACCATTGTGGTTGGGTTTCCGGCAACTTTTTTGATGTTCCTTGCTGGCATTCCGTGAAGGTGACTAAATCTTGTCTGGAAATCTACAAAACAGAATTTCAGCTCAGCTTAAACATACACAATACTAATAGTTTTGCAGCCATTAAGGGAGAATCCAAGAAATGAAGATTCATTCTCGTCTGAAATATTTTTATAGTTCTTTGTATTCGTCTTACTCTGCTATCCTTTATGCACACAAAGCATTAAATAAAGTCACTGCAAATAGGGCCAAAACCTAATAATAAAGGTAGATTATTATGTCCTAGTATTTATTATTTATTGAGGGTAAAACTCAAGATTATCTGACTGCAAGGCTGACAAATGCCAAATACATACTACACAATATACTAAGTTGTCCGAGCTGCAACTCACTGGAATTTTCAACCACATATACCTATACTAGCACCTGACACTAGTTATAATGGTACACAGAGATGGTACAATCTTATATTGAATGTTGGATGCAGCATAAATGCTACTCCACTGACAAAAAGAAAGGCCTTCTGGCAGGGCACTTATGGTACTGGAGGTCCTTGGCTGTACTCGTGGAAAACTTCATGGGTACAGATGTCTCATTAGCATTGTTCTGCTTGGGGGCAACAGGGTATTCCATAGGCACTGTGATGTCTGCAGGATCCTAAGCCCCCTTGTTCCCCAGACATGTCCCCATAAGAAGCCATCAGGTGTGCTAGCCCTGGAGCTGGTATGATTAATTCCCCTCCATTAATTACAATGGAAGAGAGAAGGGAAAGCTGTCTCCATCCCCTTCCCCTGGCCTCAGCAACTCAAATCTGCCAGAGAATCTCCCCCAACCCATAGGATCGCTCTTCCCCTGCTGTAGATGACAGTTACATTTTCTGAAAATTAAATGGGGCAGATCTGCCTCACTATGTTGCCTATGTATTCCAGTCTCACATGCTACATTAATCAGGCATGAACTAACATAAAAAATAGAATTTCTGAAATGCAAAGGGCCTCATACCTCACTTAATGCTACCATTGCACTAGAGCTAGTTAGACCAGATTGCAAGTCGATTGGTTTCTATTCAAATTTCACTTTTTCCCACCAAAGGAAAGGAAAAAGATAAAAAGAGTATATTTTTAGTGATATGGTACTGCTAAGATGCAGAAGTAGCTTTCTACACTTTTTTCCCCTTTTTAAAGGGCTACATGTGTAGACGTTGGGTGAGCACCAACTTTCCATTTACTAAAATGTATAATTAAAAATAACTTTTTAAAACAGTCTCAGAACTTCTGTAGGTAAACAGCAGGATGAAAATGACAGTATCCATCAGATACTTTAAAAAGTAACTCCAAAATATGCTAACTGTGTGTTCAAAATATGCTAACTGTGTTGCTTGGAGCTATTTTAGCTTTCCCCAGTTACTGTTTGAAGAGCTATCAAAATCTGTGAAAGTGTTTCACAGAGACCATAACAGGACAGGGGGGGAAAGCAGACAGAGTGCACATGGGCCATGCCTGCTCTACAGTACCACCTACAACTCTCTGAAAAGCTAACATGTGTACAGCCATAGATAAATCTTATGGTCATCAAAATGGCTTTAAAACCATATATTGGTGAATTATCCTGAGAGCAACAGAGAAGCTACTCAGCAAGCAGAAATGGACAGATTTCCAGCAATCACAATCACCCTGTTGGAAATTACTATTTTCTTTATATGTTACTCTTTGAATCTTTAGGATAAATAAAAAACAAACACCAAACTATATATAAACAGGTTAAGACATTCTGACCACAAACCCTGATGTACATTAACAATCCTATGTCACCTACTAAGCAATAACAATTTCAAAATAATTCAGTCTTTAAAAAGTTGCTGACCTCTCTTGCCTGAATGGGACATAAGAGGAAAACTGCCTGTTAAGATACTTTCAAAGACTGGATCAGGCAACTTTTTCTCCAGTTCTGCAGAATCTTCTTTTTCCCACCAAGGAATGATCCCAGTGATCCCACAGGCACCTCCAGGTTCACTTTCGTGGAACCAGTCACTCTGCTCATCATCACCTGTGATGACAAACATCTCACATTAAAAAAGAGAGATTGGGGTTTATTATCCAAAGAAGCACCACTCATAAGGAGAATCACTATCTTCTTTATTGCTATGCTAGAATTGTTCCTGTAGTGCATGTCTGCTTGGAACATGGCATTTACTAGCATGACAAGTATTTCCATCAATAAAAGCATACAGAATGCAATGTTTTAAGACCTATTTAGAAATGTGAAAAATAATAAACTAGCTAATCCTTTGGTGATAATGGCAGGGAAATCTATGTATGTTACTGCAGTTCCATCCCTAACAAAAACAAGCCTTAATCTCCTGCAGGGAATTAAAAAGAATAAAACTGTGAAACCAGTTCTTTGCAGTTGATAATGGTATATAATTAGCTTAATTTCATGATTTGTATGGTATATAAAAGGGGAAAACAATCATGAACAGATGTGGCCAAATAAAATTAATCTGATTACATTCATTAAGAAATAAGTTTTGAAAAAAAAAATTTAAATGAAAGATGACAGTACCACAGGAAACATCAAGAGTCCAGGGATATTTTAATGACTCTTAGAAACTAAAAATTCGGAAGTAAAACAAAATTATGCACTTTGCTAAATCAATATCTGAAACTCATATGCATCTATGCTAAAGTCACTTTGATTTTCATATCCAAGAGCCATGCTTTACTTTCTGTGTAGGGCTGACGGCTGCTGAGTTACAACTGGCAAACAGGACAGTGACGTCTGAGAGGACACTGCAGATATGTAGCCTACTGTGGAGAGTGGGTGAGTTTTCCTGGATGCCACACTGGGGACACAGCAAAGAAAGGATCGTGCTAAAAGGGATGTGTCACAGATCTTGAAAGTCTAGTGATACTTTGTATGGTGGACGAAAACATGCACAAAACATGTGAGATGGGGGAATACACACAAGAAGAGGGATACAGCTGCCCCAAGCAATATACTTCCCAAAGCTCTGTTCAAGCACATAACAGGGGAAAAGGACAATGACTCAGGTGCAGCCTGACCTCCTTCCCTTGGTTTAAAACCATGCACAAAACTTGGGATGTGGGGTGGGTTTTATAGATATGGATATCAGTGCTTGCATTTGTTCCCAATTAAGTCAAACAACCTGAGAAAAAGTTGTCCTGCATTATCAGCAGTTTCAAATTGTTATATACATGCACCAAATAAAGGAGATGGCACAACAATTAGCACATTGTTGGCACTAGATCAGCCTTTCCCCACCTGGTGCTCTCCAGATGTTTTGGACTACAACTCCCATCGGCCCCTGCCAGCACAGCGGCGCTGGCAGGGGCTGATGAGAGTTGTAGTCCAAAACATCTGGAAGACACTAGGTCGTTGAAGGCTGCACTAGATATTTATTACAGGAACTGTTAAGAATTTTCAGTTGTAATTGGCTGATAGCGTAAGTTTATAAGTTGAAAATATTCTCATGGCTGTCAATTACTAGTGCTAAATGTATGTATGTGATGTCTTTCAAATAAGAAGGTGAGACTTTAATTAGAGATGTGAGGGCCTGGGAAAAAAACGGAAAAATTAGGGGGGGGAAGTTTCCCCCCCATTTTTTTGAAGCCTTTTTTGTTTCTTTTTTGAAAAATAGGAAAAATGGAAAAAAGGAAGAAAAAATGGATTATGGAATGTTTTATTTTAGAATGATGAATAAAATGTTTCATTGAATCTTGGTCCCCCCCTTCTCAGTTCTTTTTATGGGAATGGATGCTTTATGTCTGCTTGACACTGTGGAGGAGTAGCGGAGACATAAATAATTTTCTTTGTTATTAATGTTGATGATTTCTTCTGTTTTTTATTGTTTTTTGCCTGCTCCTCATAAACTGGCAAAATGAAAGAGGTTTCATACCATTCAGGTGTTCCTTACAGTTCAGGATCTTGCAGATCCATTTGTTACAAAAAAAGTAAAAATTTTAAAAAGTAAATTCAATTGGTAATAATTGTTTGAATAAATTGTACTTTTAATATACCATGTAATAATTTTATGCCAAATCACCTTGTACATAATTACATTTGATGTTCCTGAAGTGACAAAGTGACTTTCAATCTGTAAAAAGTGCTATTACGTTTTTTCAATTTTTCCAAAAAATTCTGTTTTTTTTCTGAAAAATACTGGGGGAAAATGGGTTTTTTCCATGGCTTCAAAATTTCCAGAAATTTTACATCTCTAACTGTAATCTGTAATACAAATAATTTGACTGTGTAGGTAGGTACTCCAGAACACCAGAATATACTAACACATACTGTACTGTTATAGGAAGACTTAACACATCATAGCAATGACAACCACAAGCCACAATCCTACTTTGAGAAAGGTCAGAGTTAAATAGTAGGATTTGCCTTAGTCTAACCCAGCATTTCCCAACTAGTGGGCCACCAGATGTTGTTGGACCACAATTCCCATCTTTCCTGACCATTGGCAATGCTGGCTGAGGCTGATGGAAGTTGTGGTCCAACAACATCTGGTGGCCCACTAGTTGGGAAAGGCTGGCCTAACCAAACCTTGCCCTTGACACTGTCTGCGGTGACTCCAAGGGAGATACAATATCCTTCAGACTTAGTTTAGAGCAAAGCCCTAGCCTTTAACAAATCATCATGTGAGAATTTGAGTTTGATAGCAATAGCATACAATAATCTATATGCCAATAGCAAACACATTATCTGAGTGTTGGTCCTTATGTAGCCAAACAGCACCATTCATACACAAGAGGAAGATATTAAAGGATGTCAAAGCACAAAAAAGACTCTTAAGTGAGAGTGGGGATCCAAAACAGCCCAATGAGAACAAAGTATGTTCAGTGGCTACAGAATGCTGAGTGTCTGTTGGAGAAAACACACACATCAGAAAACCAGGAGAGGAAGGAATAGAGTAGAGGGGATATGGCTGGCTGGAACCCTGAACTGAAACACTCTACATTTGTTGCCTCTCTATGTGCTCTTGAACTTCTAATAGTGCACTACTGATAAAAGGGTACACTTGGTCAACTTGGGGTATGAGAACAGAACAGGTTCCCTCTTAGATAGGGATCTTCCAAGCCCTGTTTAACCATCTATCAACAGGTGTGTGTGTGTGGGGGCACTGTAAAAATTCAGAAAACTTTTGTGTCAGTCTTCCACAACCCTATGCTCTAGATCAGCCTTTCCCAACCAGTGTGCCTCCAGATGTTGTTGGACTACAACTCCCATCAGCCTCAGCCAGCATTGCCAATGGTCAGGAAAGATGGGAGTTGTGGTCCAACAGCATCTGGAGGCACACTGGTTGGGAAAGGCTTCTCTAGATATTCCTCAACCATGATGAAGTATGAATTTCCATATGGTGTTTCAGCCCCACTCCCTCACTACATCTAGTGAAAAGTTATGCTGTCATTCTTACTGGATTTCCCCTCCCCCCCAAAAAAATAAATTATATCCTTATTGGATTGATTGAGAAAAATCATATACGTAAGATCGGTCACCCCACAAAATGGTGTTTAAATTCTTTAATTGATCTTTACGTTCTCCAGATGGTTAGCCCAGAACCTGTTCCTTGCATTTCTTGTGAAAAAGGAGCACAGAGGACAAGAACAAGCAATATTTTGCCTATCTTCACAATAGAAAAATTACTCACTTTCTTTAACATTGCTACAAACTGTGTTAGAGGTTTATAGAACCATTTTATAAACCTGAATTTTCTAAACTTAAATCTATTGATTTAAATGGCTCCATTTTGAATATGACACAGTGGGGCACAACTCTGAGTCCCCAACTGCATATGCAAATTTTGTCAAGCAACCTGCTCTCTCAGGAGGTGGCTAGTCTTAATAGCAATTTTCAATCAAGGACCCTTAGGTGACCACTTGTTCCTGTTCACAGAAAGGTATTTGTAAAATGCGCTGATGAGGGTTCCTCACAGGCACTTTGGAACCCAAAAACATTAGAAAGAAGATAACTACTGCTGCATACACATTTTTATATCCACTTCAAAAAAAATCCTTCTTCATAATGTTTCGGCTTCATACAAAATGTAATCAGAAGACCACAGTTTATTCACAATATTATTTTTTTAGAAATTAGGTAGATTGCACTATTATGTTGGGCCCCAAACACAAAAGTGCTTCATGTTTTTAAAATCAGCAAAAACTAAATCCTAGACCTCCTATGGGGAAGTTTCAAAAACTGGGAAATAAATCAACCAGTTCTGAAATAACGTGCAGTGTTTCACAGAACTTAACCTATGCAGTTTTGAAAACAAAAAATTGCACTGTTTCAGTACCTTGTCGTCCCTCATCATTGGTAAACAAACCAGCATCACTACTGCTCAGGCTGCTGGACTCACTGTAATAACGGAGAAAAAGAAAAAGATCAAAAGTGCAATTGATATCTCAGTCATAAAATTTTGAAGAGACAAGATTGCACTCAGATGAAACTTAAGCCTTCACAAAATCTTAAAGAAAATAATTTTTTAAAAGAAAATCAAACTGCAAATATCCCAGTTCCATTAACTATAGAACATTATTTTTGGCACATAAAACCACAGGAATCTAATGGGACCCTGACAGTAAGCCAGATGTGACTGCAATGAGGTACCGACACAATTGATGCATTTTATGATCTGTTCCCATCAAATGTTCACTGCTTCTTTCTTATGCTGTGCAATTCAGCTTGATCCCAAACATCACTGCTCAGTTAAAAAATAAAATAAAAGTGGTGGTGGCGGAGATCTCTATCAAAACGATTTTGAGCTCTTCTTTAGCACATAAAACACAAATGCTGCCCTGGGCTCCTGCTGGGAGGAAGAAAACAATAAATAAATAAATAAATAAAATGTCTAGACATACAATGACCTTTTTCAACATCTGCAAATATTCTGAAAGCTACCTTGCAAAAAGTTTCGCTATAATTCTATCATTTAGAGGAAGAATGAATGTTTACACAACAACCTATTTAATCAATGTAAAGGTCACCCTGAAGGGAAAAAACCCTCCAAGTACGATCCTAACAGCAAAGAGACACATTAACTTCCCTGTAACTTTCAGCTGAGAGCTGCTTTACACATTACATTTTCATGTGCATTGTCCAAACATTTTAGCTATACATGTAAAAAAAATGCATACGCACAAAGGCATATTTGAAATTATGAGCATCATGGATGAAACCATATCAGGGAGAGGAGTAGTAATTGCCAGTGAACTGGAAATTCAGGAGTTTCTATCGATCTAGAACTGTATTCAGATAAGTAGGTGGCAGCTATGACTGGATGTGCTTTATGGTTTTTTAGGTCTAACCACCACCATCCATTGTTTTATAACAGGTTTGACCACTGCAATGTTCTCTATTTGCGATTGTCCTTATGCATTTAAAAACTTCACAATGCCAAATACAGGTCTGCCTTGTTAAGCATAGGATGGTAGGATCATATGACTCATGCTGCAACAGCAGAGCTGGCTCTCTGTGTATAATTCAAGCCATAAGCATTAACCTATAGAACCCTAATCTAATATCCCATTCTTGGGCAAGGTGGTGGCTCAACAGGCATGCGTAGCTGAAACTGATTAAAAATGGACTGCCTTCAAGTCGATTCCGACTTATGGTGACTCTATGAATAGGGTTTTCATGGTAAGCGGTATTCAGAGGGGATTTACCACTGTCTTCTTCTGAGGCTGAGAGGCAGTGACTAGCCCAAGGTCACCCAGTGAGCTTCATGGCTGTGTGGGGATTTGAACCCTGGTCTCCCAGGTTGTAGTCCAACACCTTAACCACTACACCACACTGGCCCTCTGATTATCCAACCCCATTTCAATCTGGCTTCAGGCCTGACTCTGGGACCAAAACTTCCTTGGTTGCCCACCTTTGGTCAAAAGATAGAGGGTATGCAACCATACTCTTCCTAGATCTCTTAGCAGCTTTCGATACCACTGACCATGACATCCTTCTGAACCACCTTCAGGATTCAGGAGGTAAGAGGCATCACTGTGTGGTGGTTCCACTCCTATTTCAAAGAGTGGTTCAGAAAGTAGCATTGGGCGACTTCTGCTCAGGCCCATAGGAGTTGTCCTGAGGGGTGCCACAGGGATCAATCTTGCCACCTATGCTATTTTACATCTATATAAAACCACTAGGACCAATCATCAGGGGATTTTGAGTGAAGTGCCATCAATATGCTGATAACATCCAGCTCTATTTTTCTGCATCAGAAGAGGCAATGAAGGTCCTGAATTGGTGCCTGGAGGTGGCAATGGATTTACTATGGATCAATAAACTGAAGCTGAATCCAGACAAGACAGAGGTTCTGTGTCTGGGTGATTCCCAAGTTTAGGATTAGGTGAACAGCCTGCTCTGGATGGGGCTACACTCCTCTTGAAGGAGCAGATTCACAGTAGCTCTTTTTGTGTGTGTGGAGGTGTCATATTTGCAATTTGCAATATAATCATCAGTGGCATTTGAGTCGCAGGTATCCTCAGTGGGTAGGAGTGCTTATCAGGGGGACAAAGCAGAAAGGCAAAACAAACAAGTATAACAAAACACACAAAAAACACAACCTAGAACCTGCCAGGCAATGTGAAGCAAGTGGAAATCAGAAGGGAATAACATTTGAACATGTCTACCAAAACTAGTTATGGCAGCAAAGAATCAAATTAATTTTAAAATACTTATCTGAATTCTAAATGTTTATCTGATATTTTAATCCATTTCCTATTTGGGGGAAGAGAGAATGTCCAAGGTTGTGTATGGTTTGTGTTTAAACCAAATTAACAAACCAAATTAAAAATTCTGCAACATGGTGTTGTCAAAGAGAAAAAAACTGAGTTCTGTTGCCCATATGAAGTATGCAATGTACATTATTTCTCCTAATTTACAGAATTTTCCTGTAATTTTTATAATTTGCTCATTTTAGCTGCTAAACTGTAAGTATACATGGTTTGTTTTCTTTTATCACAATTCATGAAGCACAGTATAAAGTGTATGCAAGGACTGAAGTTACTAAGAGTAGTAACCCTATGCACACTTGTCTGAGAGCAACTCTCACTGAACTCAGTATGATTTACTTATGAGTAAGTGTGCATGACCTTCAGAGCATCCATATATTTTTAGATAAAAAGCAATTGTTTTTGCATGATAGTATGAAGAAAAACACTTGGAAAAGGTAGAATTGTTCCATAGTTAAAATTTTGATAGCAACAGCTCTAATGTGGAACAGTAGCAGGAAGTCTCCAAACTATTTTAAATTGTACACACATTTACAGCATACTAAATTATATTTTGATCTTTAAATACAGAAAAAAAGTTTAGCATAAACATGTAAAAATAGACATATTACAAACATCCTTGGAATTGAATGAAATATTAAAAATAACCTGTCACTCATGTTTTCATCGGAACCCTTTTGCTCCTCATACTCCATCTTATCCTTGCTTGCCTGGTTGATGTCATCATTCTCTATGACCACGCCTTCATCCAAAATGTCTGGTCCTTGCCTACTTGCTGCTAGTTTCCTTTTTTTAACTTTGCTCTTTGTTAGCTCTTGATGTTGGCAAGATCTGTTGTCATTGTCCATTTCCTGATCTTTAATGTTGTCATGCTGTTGCAGTAATGTCAGTGTGTTTGTTACTTCTGAAGGTAGATCAACTGCCATTCGTTTCACCTTTCGCCTTCTACGCAGAGTCCTATTTCCTAAATTATCAACAGCTAGATCAGGTTCGTGCCATAGAGGCCTTTTGCCTCTGAGGTTATTTAAATTTGAAGTTGGTCTGCGTTTTGCAACTAACAACTGGTCATCAGAGTCACTATGGTCTTTCTTGTTATTAGTATGGTTCTCTCTATAATCCTTGTTAGGTTCCTCAAGGCTAGAATCAGAGCCTTCACTTAAACAGTGGCCAGTCTCCCAGGGGTGATGGGTGTTAAATGAACGTCTTTTCCTACCCCTTCGCTTTCGGGCCTGACGTTTTAGAAGACAAGAGACACTGCGAGAATGATCCCCTGTATCTGCAAAGCCTCCTCTTGCTTGCTCTGAACTTTCCTCCAGTGCTGAAACCAGATCATGAACTAGCTCCTCCATGGTCTTACTGAAATGCCTGTAATTAGGAAAAAACACAATTCCAATTACAAATAATTAAATGAAAGTAAATCAGTGACACCAACAGCTATAATCATTATATAATCTAATCCTTCTTGAATTTTTTAAACCTTTTTCTCAGTCTAAAGTCTACTTTGGAAAAATCAAATACCTTAAAGCTTTAAAAGAATATTTTTGACATTGAACAACTGAATACACAATTTCTCATCAACAGTTTCACAAATCTCAATGGCAGCCCCTCCCCCTCTAACAACCAGCCGTCCCCCAAAATCTCAACAAATTGAACAAATTGCAGGTAAGATAAGTCTATGCTGGCTTTGCAAAAGTCCCATGCACAATGGAAGGACTATCCTCTCTCACTGAGTTCTCTAGCACATGCAGAGAATTTGAAGAAGGAAAGGGATTCATGTGATGCTTTGGAAGTAGTGGTACAAGACTCTTTCCACCACCACAGGTAAGTCCTAACAGAATGGGCTTGTCTCATTTTGAGTTTTTTCAGATGACTTGTGAAGACGTATCTTTTTCCCAAGGCTTTCCCTGACTCGTAAGACTGGACCGTTTTATGCATTTGAATCATCTGACTACGTTTTATTTGCTTGTATATGCTTGCATATTTTTATACTGCTGTTTTATTGGCTTTAAGTTGTATTTTTGTTTTTGTTCTAATGTTTTAATGATAAATTGTTTGTTTTAGACTGCTTAGATTTTTGAAATATTGAGCAGTTTATAAATGCTTTTAAATAAATAAATATCAATTACCTTTGCTTACTGACTGATTGGAATCCAAGGAGAAAAACCCTTGACTTCAGGCCTCACTCTAAGAAAGACTCTAAAGTAACACAGATGGAAGGAGACAGCTGCAATTGTTTTGACCTGGAGAGCTTAGGAACCACAGCTATGCCGATTTCCTCACTTTTTCACAGATTAAGGGTTGCTGACTTACTGTGGTTTATTATGAACAAGAAGAGTGCTCATGCAGCCCAATCATTTCTTCTTGGCTCTGCCCCTAGTGTGAGCAAGTGACAGGGAAGTCACAACTACTGTAAGCTTGGCTTCCCATGATGTCCAAAGCCAAGCTTAGTTTGTTGCTCCCCAACAAGTCAGGATCATAAGCCAACAACAAGCCTGTCAGCTCTACACTGCATCAGCAGTGTCAGGGGGGGCTGGAAATTCCTGGGTCTTTGGCAGGGAAGGAAAGTCCTTAGCCAGCAGTCGGGTTGTAAATCTGCCAGGCCTATCCGAAGCATACTTGCCGAGTCAGAAGTCCAGAAGCGAGGTCAGTGAAGGTCCGGGATCAATTGCCAAGGAGGTCAGTCAAAGAGATGCTGCAGGGAAACTAGGTCTACACAAAGCCACGCCTAATGTTGCAGTCAGCAACAAGCTGCAGCCAAGGTGTGCCTTATAAAGAGCAGGATGGACAGCAGGTGTGAGCCCTCAGCGTTTGGGCCTTAAGGAGACAGGCCTGCCTCTCTTCTGCCTGACCTTCTGCTGTCTACGTTCTGCAGGTGAGGGGGGAGTATCCTGTTCACTGTCTGTGTCTGGCTGCAGGGCCTCTGCTGTCCCTGGGGTGCTCTGCAGCTGAGGGGCAGAAGGAGCTGGATTCTCAGGAGGCTCCTCCGTGTCTCCTGCTGCTCCTGGGTCTGCTGCTGTTACTCCCGAGTCGTCCTCATCTGAGGAGTCCTCTGATGGGGCCATGACAAAGCCATAGCTTAAGACTGGCTAGGGAACCCAGATTCAGACATCAGGGGAAGCCAAGCTTAATTACAGCTTCCCTGTCAGTTTATTGTCAATAAATAGTGAGTTGATGCATGCTGCTGATTGTTCCTGCTTCAATCCTCCATTGGTCTGAGCAGGAGAAACAATCTGCAGCATGAATTAACTCACTGTTTATTGACAATAAACCAACAGGGAAGCCACAATTAAGCTTAGCTTCCTCTGATGTCTGAAACTGGGATCCTAGTTTGTTGCTCCCCCACAACCTAGGATTCATAAGCCAACAATAAGCAATAGTTTAAGGCTAGGTAGCAATCCTGGTTTGTTAGGCAGCATCAAACCAGAATCCCAACCAGGATCATGAGAAATCAAGCTTAACTGCAGCTTCCCTGTTTGTTTCTCCTGCTTGTACAAGGGGAGGATTGAAGCAGGAACAATTGGGCAACATGCATCTGTTTCTTGTGAACACTGTTTATTCACAATAACCCATGATAAACCAGCAAGCCTGGCTTACTGCAACAAGCAAAAGCAGCCTACGTTTTGAGGACTGCATTTCAATCTTTGTAAAAACTGAAACAAGCAGGAGATTGGAGGCGGCTGCCCCCCCCCCCCACATTATGCTCGCTGTTACTCAGGTTGCCAAATAGAAGAAAAGCTCATTTTGTCAGCAACAACCAGCATCCAACATCTAACCTAGCAAATAGTCTTAATGTTTTGCAGACTGCAAAAATAATTTATACTTACTGCTCGGTATCTGAGTGGTATAATCAAGAGAAACTGAAGATGGGTATGGTAGGGTTACAATTTAGACTTTTGTACTGAATAAAGTCATGTATGAAATAAGAGCAGGATAAATCAACAAAAATATTTTGAGGTGTTATAACACTGGCACTGAAGTGTGGCCAATGCATTCATCAGTACTAACATATGCCCCAAGTATCTGCATGTAATGACAGCATTTTTTAAAAAAAGAGTGAGGCACCTTGAGTTTATGGATGAGACAGGAAGTAAATTATTCCGTCCCATACTGTTCTTTCTAGTCTATCTCTGAAGATGGCGTTTTGAAGTGCCCCACTAGAAACCTTTTATTACAGGTGTAGGAACCACTTAAGACTGCCTTCTCTCTCTGTTCAAGAAGCAACTTATGTCACACTGACATAACATAAAAATATCGTAAGAACTCAAAAGATTTCCAAGGAAGGAGGATATCTAAAGAAACTGTGACTGAAGGGTTATGAAGAGACTTATAAACATCCACCAGAGACTTACAGAGTTGTCAGTTCTTTTACTTGCTCTTTTCCTAAAGCTTAGGAGAAACCAAGTACATGCCAACTACTTTTTCCACTCAGCTACCCTAAGTAAGTGTTCATCCACCTATTTCAGAAATTTGAATATTATACTTTAAACATAAAACAACACCTATACAAACAATTTTCAAAAAGTGCAACCTGCTTATTAGCAAAACAAATATTTAAGTCTTATGATAGTATAAGATATACCTGCTGAACTTCTCTCAAGCATTTAATATCTCATTTTCAGTGTGTTTTACATCACATAGCAAAGACAATTACAGCAAGGCCCCACAGCTAGTGATAAAATCTACTTCTAGTCTCACAGAAGACATTAAGCTAAAGAAATTGTAGCTTGCCTGCAGTGACCTTTAGATTTAGCTATAACAATAAAGTTTACTAACTGCTGACCTCTCTACGCACTACTAGAAGCAGTTTAGTTTGTAGCAATCACATTGTAACACTGTTGTAATCTTAAACACAGTTATGTACACTTAAACTTCCTGAATCTAATGGGGCTACTGTGCATAGAACTGAAGACTTGCATTCCAGGATAAACAACTGGGGATTTTAAAAAGTAAATACATAAATTATCTATTTCATAATTTCAATTCATCAGTCTCTCTTTTTAAAGAGAACCCAGTTGAAAAGGAAAGCACATTATTTTGTAGCACCCTAAAGACTAACAAATTTATTATGGCATGAAGTATAATTGACAATTACAGGCATACACACTAATGGTGGGATTATAAGCAGAGAGATCAGATGGAAATGAAATGCAAAAACTACAGACATGTTAATGATAGAACTGAATCATGAAAATAAGAGGAGAAAAATCCAGCTTTTGAATGTAAGCATTATAAGTGACAGAATAAATCTTGTATTGAATTTATTTTCCATGGGCTCCCTACTTGACCCAGTAATGAGGAACTCATCACAGTTGGGATCCAGGAGATGCCATCCTGTATTTCACTACAGCCTATGAATGATCTTGTACTCCCCTTTTATGCCCTCCAACTACCTGAGCTCTACAATGTGTTCAGTTCTCAAGTTCTGAATATGTATTACTCTGCCACCCAAAACTGAATAGACTTTTTATTTCCATTACTATTTTGCCCAGTAACTACTAGCTTTTGTTTATGGAACGTTAAATCTTATGCATGTTTGCTCAGCCTGATCCTAAGAATTAGAAGCAAATCCCAATTTGCTCAAAGGGATGTGACTACCGAAATGTGTGCACAGGCATTCATAGTCTTCAAATGATCTTGCTTAGTACCCTTACATGCATTCAGAGAACCAAACAGAAAGCTCTTCTTTCTAGGCAGATATAACTCCATAGGGCTTCTGGGCTGTAAGACCAAACACTTTAGATTTTACTTCTAGGTTGCATAATGGCACTGTTGGGTGCAAACACATATATTTTGTAACATCAACCAGTAAATATGACTATGTGTTCAGAAAAAAATACACATTTTATCCCATCTGAAGTGCTAGTGCAGTAGATGGTGCAAGACCAGCATGGCATTTATGACAGACCAGAGATCACCTGTGGATTCTTCCTTTAATGTCAGTGTCCCTGATTTCTGTAGCCTGCAAACACTTAACTAATAGTGCTGTGGCAATGTAATCATATTTGCACATTGTGTGGCATAACATTTTAATTCATATGTTTGCCTTTACAGAGTACAGGACTCATTAATAATGTTTTGGGCTCATACTCTGTGTAGTCACAAACTTATATTGATGCAAGCACATTGCTGGCTCTGCCAGCAGCAATAGGAATGTTAAAGTCCTCTCCTACCCTAGGTATCTGCTCTCTGCCCACGTGATCTAACATTTGCAAGCCACTCTTGCAGTCTTATTCATTCTTTTGTCTAATGCAGAAGATTGTAGGAGCAGAAAATTTATTTTGAGGTTACTGTGAGGATGATAAGAGGTGAACCTTTACCAGTTTGTTACTCTGGGGGGGAAATGCCCCAAGTAGAATCTGTAACTAAAATGGTGTTCAGCTGTTTCCAGGCCCCGGCCATGAAATGAGAAAAAGATTCCCTGTCCTTATTCACTCATGGCAGTAAGAGTGTGTTTTCCCTCCCTATAGATATATAGAGAGGGGCAGGGTTGAGGGCACAGGTATTAAGGACAGGGATGCCTTTAAAACAACTTGAATGGTGAGTAAAGGCACCTTTATTTGTTTCTTCCCAGAATTAGGAAGCTTATTATTCCCCTTCCCTGTTGCCAAGAAGCTTTATGATACTGGGAAGGAAGAAATGAAGAGGTGTCTATTTGCCAAGTTCCAGTGGACACCCCTGCATCAGTGATGTGACAGCCCACTAGAGGATTGAGGAAGCTTTATCCTCTTCTGATGGGTTCAAATGTCTATTCATTTTCATTCTAGTTCTTTACTATCCGCTTTGCTCCAGAGCAAAGTAGAAACATAGGAAGCTGTTTTATACCGAGTCTGACCATTGGTCTAACTCACTCAGTATTTTTACACTGACTAGTAGCAGCTCTCCAGGATTTCAGACAGGGAGTCTCTCCCAGCTGGGGATTGAACCTGGGACCTACTTCATGCAATGCAGATGCTTTGGCACTGACCTACAGCACTTCCCCAAAAGTTTGCCAAGCTCAACTACCTCCTTGCTAACCCATATCAGACTAAGGAGCCTCACTGGTCATTTCTCGTAAGCATAGGAACATAGAAAGCTGGCTTATATTGATTCAGACCATTGGTCCATTTAGCTCAGCATTGTCTATACTGACTGGTAGCAGCTCTCCAGATTTTCAGGCAGGCCCTACCTGGAGATGCTATTGGGGACTGAACTTAAAAATGAAATGAAATAAATAAAATAAATAAATAACTTGGGTCCCTCTGCATACAAGGCAGATGCTCTACCTTCCCCAAGCTTTTCTTCATGTAAACATCATACTATCATTGCTGGCTTCACATTCTGCGGCTTCTTCCTTCCCTCCCTCCCTCCCTCCCTCCTAAGTATTTTTGCCTCCACAATCCTAGAGAATAAACTCTCACTCCTTGGTACATGGCTTCCTACATGAAAGCCAGCTTTTTTACACTGGCAGCTTAGAAGCATTCTCAGCTACTAATTGATGCGACATGAATTTCTAGGCTGTTTTTATTTTTATAGCAATAGTATTGTTTTATATTTCATATTATTTGTTTTAACTTTATTTTGTGCCCTTGCAAGTAATTAATACAAAAACAACTAACTTAATTTTAGAAACATTTTAATAATCATCATATAAATCTCCTCCTATTCCTATCAAGGATGCCCATCCCTTTCCTGGCCTGCAGTACTTACTATTCTTGGATTTCCACAATACATACATGATCCATTGTTCCACACATTTTAATTAACACAGTTTTATTTCTCTCTAGCTGTGCTATCGTACAAGAGGTCACTCCTACCCGTGTTTTGAAAGCATCCATGACAATCAGAAACTGAGGGCAAAATCTAAGCAGATGTCTTCAACTGCTGATACTGAGCATGCTCCCATAAATCCAGTACACTCGGTAACAGCAGTTCATTTCTTAGGCCAGAGATTCATGCAACACAGAACAGTACTTCTGTGAAGACTTAAAATTTGTGATGAGAGAGGTGCTACAAGTTCCCATAAATTACATGTATCACCTTGGCAAACATCATCCCAGTTGTGGACAACATTCATGCCCAATGAGCTACAATGAGCTACTGTCATCCACGCATTGGTAATCTCCAAGCTGGATTACTGTAATGCGCTCTATGTGGGGCTGCCCTTGAGGTTGGTCTGGAAGCTGCAGCTGGTGCAAAATGCGGCAGCGGTGAGACCTCTCACTGGAGCAGGGTATCGCCAACATGTCACCCCACTGCTGAAAGAATTGCACTGGCTGCCCATTTGCTACCGGGCCAAGATCAAGGTTCTACTTTTGGTGTACAAAGCCCTATACAGCTCAGGACCAGGATACCTAAAAGACCATATTATCCCTTATATACCCAGTCGATCACTGCGCTCTACAGGTGAGGGACTCCTGCAGATACCATCTTATCAGGAGGTCCGTTCTGCACAATATAGGAAATGGACCTTTAGTATGGCGGCACCTACCCTGTGGAATTCCCTCCTCTTAAATATTAGGCAGGCACCATCTCTGCTATCTTTTCTGCACCTTTTGAAGACTTTCCTCTTTCAACAAGCCTTTTAAGTTAAAACTTATCCCATTCTGCATCTGTGTTATAATTGCTTGTTAATATGTGTTTTTAAAATGTTTTTAACCTTTTAAAATGTTTTTAAAGCTTTTTTAAAAAATGTTTTTAACATTGTTTTGTTTTAATGTATTTTAAGATCTGTTTTTATGATGTTCTAAAGTATTTTTAGCGTTTCTGTTTGCCGCCCTGGGCTCCTGCTGGGAGGAAGGGCAGGATATAAATCAAATAATAAATAAATAAATAAATAAAATATGCAAAAGCCCGTCTAAAGTCCCATTAATTTTTTTCCTGCTAGCCCAAGGTGCCCACACTTCTAGCAGGCCTTCTTTCCTATTCTCACTGCCGTCGCGCTTTATGGAGACTTTATAGAGCCTACGGGTGCTCCACTTCTTTTGAAATCCAAACTCGACACTTCGCATACAATCCACAGAAGGGGTTGTTAACTTTTTCAGTGAACCCCTGGAATTGCGCCTTGGCCAGCCGCTTGATGTACAGACGTCAGCAGATCACTACGTGGGCCTTCATGCTGCAGCTTCACCCGCTAATCTCTGAACCTGGACATGCTATTCAAAGCACAAGAGCAGAGCAGCCCCCACCGTTCACTTGGCAACCTTATTCACAGGGCCATCTGCCCTTTCGGCACCGCCCACAAGCCGCCCCCTCCCCTCATACCTAGAGCCAAGCCTTCCTCGTTTCCACCCTTCCTTCACACCTTCCTCTTCCTCCTGCCCCATCCCTGCCCCTCACCAGCTCTTCCTGGCGGCCGGAGGTCTGCTCGGGTTGGGCTCAGCCACCCGGAACATGTACCCGGCGCCCGCCGTCGGCCGCTCCCTGGGGAGACGGGTGCCGCTTCGCAGAGACTCGGGAAAGGTGACAGTCCACCGGGCCACTCTCGGGCTGCTGCGCTTCTCACACCTCCATGATGGTATCCCGGAAGCAGCCGCGGTGCTGGAAGGAAACCGGGCCCGACCATTACTTCCTGCCCTTGCGGGGCTGGAGAAACATCACAGGCCGCGCGGAGAACATTCTCCTCGCTAACACCACCTGATCTAATTCTTTCTTTCTTTCTTTCTTTCTTTCTTTCTTTCTTTCTTTCTTTCTTTCTTTCTTCCGTTCGGCTTAATTCTCCTTCTGTTAAGTCTCAGGAGAATTACTATCACCTTCCCCCGCTGTGGCTCATGTGGTATGGTCCGGTTGCCATGACGACAACGTGTACACCATCGATGGGAGCCGGAGGGGAGGAGGGAAGATGGCCACTTTGGCCAGGCTGCAGAAGAGGCTGCCAGGTTTCAAGGAAGAATATTTCTCTAGGAACAGGTAAATTCCCCAACCCCCTGCACTTCCCATCCTCTATGAGGAACCTGAATTGCCCTCAGATCAATCACTTCACCAAGGGAAGATCCCAGTTTTGGTGGTTTGAGGGATTTGGTTTTGGTTTTGGCCAGATAGCATCAGGTACTATTCTTTCTCCACCGCCCCCGGTATGGTAAAAGTTCAGACGTATCGCAAGTGACCTTGCATAAGAATTATAGGAAACGCGCAAGAAACGAACGGGGAGACATCTTCCCTTCATTTCTGAGAGGGGTTGGGGGTAGTACAGTTCAGAGCATTAACATTAGAGTGAACAGATGCTAAAAGGGGACAGGTTTCCAGCACTTTTAATAATGTAGAAGAAAGCATTTCAAATTACATCTTTTACACACCTGTTCAAGGGCCGGGAGACCTGCCTTCTTTTTGCATCTGGCCATCTTCACCAGCATGGAAAGGGGCTTCAGCCACTGCCAAGGCATACCCTAGTGCAATGGTTCCCAAACTTCCCCCCCCCTCCACAGACCACTTGAAAGTTGCAGAGGGTCTTGGTGGACCACTTAATGATTTTTTTCTCCTTGCTGTAGCAATCATAATGCACTGTGCAAGATTATTTTTAAATTGTATTTTATTGCTTTTATTTCTTAAATTGTATTTTATTGTATTGCAACTGAATGCCATAGAATTCAGATTGTAATACAACGAAATGTAATATAAGAAACAAAAGAAGCAATGAAATACAATAAAAATATGAATATTTAATGCAGACATGCTGAGGACCACCTGAATGAACCTCATAGATCATTGGTGGTCCACAGACTACAGTGTGGGAAGTCCTGCCCTAGTGAAGTACTTTTACAGTGCTTTCCTTCCTTTTTGCTGTGAGGTTTCCTGATCCTAGAAATGATATGAAGCAGAGGTTGCCGTTTTGGACCAGAGGGGTAGTGGGTACATTTTTAATTTTGAGAAAGTGCTATGGGCACTAGTTATAAAATGGCTGCCCATGGGGGCTGGCATAATACAACAGGGTTACCATGGAAATTAGAATGAATACAGTCATTGCTGCTTTAACACACACACATGGACAAGTCACTGCTGTCTTGTTTCCTGATTGCAGAGACCACACATATTGACCCGCTCTCTCACACGCACAACAATGCCGTTGCTTTCTAATAACAACAGTGAGTATTCCCCAGTACCAGGAAAAATGTACAAAATGGCCACACCACACTCACTCTCTCTCACATGTACTCATCACACATGTACAGACCATAGACACACATGCATCTCTTACACACACTCATACACTTTATATACACACAGCCACACAATCTCCCTTTCTCTGTACCAATGCATCTCCCTCTCTCACATACATGCCACATAAACTCTCCCTTTCTCACAGACCACATACATACATACTTCCCTTCCCTCCCCAGACCACACATGTATCTCTCTCTCATTCTCTCTGCCCAAGTTCATCTCTGTCACTCTCTTTCACACACAGAGCATATTTGAGCACACACACACCACACATGTTCAGAAAAGCCCCTCTACACGTGAAAGAATTTTTTCCTTCAAAAAATTAAGTGTTATATTCAGTATAGCACAAGGAGATTTTTCCGTCAGCACGTGCATTTCTGCTTGCCTAACAGAATGATCTCCTCTCTCCTCCCACCACAAGATGTTCTGGGATCCGATCCTCTGGAGCAGATTTGAGAAGGGCACTGGGGGTGCATGGAGGGAGCAGGAATCCTGTTGCACTAGCAGGAATCCTTGCGCTGGCTTCCACTAGCACAATGCATTAGGCGAATACAGCCCTAATTAATTTATTAAAAAATACACAAGGGCCACCAGCCTGGAAAAGCTTCAGAAAAGGGCAACCAAAATTATCAAGGGGATGGAGCAACTCTCCTAAGAGGAAAAGTTGCAGCATTTGGGCTTTTTAGTTTAGGCTTTTTAGAAAAGGCTAGTAAGGTAATATAGTGTATAAAATTATGCATGGCATGGAGAGAGTGTGTAAGAGAAGCTTTTCTTCCTCTCTCATAAGATTAGAACTCATGGACATCCCATGAAGCTGAATGTTGGAAGATTCAGGACAGACAAAAGTATATAGTTAAACTATGGAATTTGCTCCCATAGAAGGCAATGATGGCCACAAACTCACATGGCTTTAAAAGAGGATTAGACATATTCATGAAGGATAAGGCCATTGGGTTAGTGGTGGAGGGTGTTAGAGAGTTGTAAAGTAATTGAAGGTGGAGCAGAGGTATATAGGAAGTTGTTTTATACCATAGAAATGATTGGTTGGGTTGATATTCTGCATAATATTTGGGAAGTTTCAATTACCCTCCTTACAAGGATGTTGTGAGTCTAAACACAATTCTGAAAGGCGGGATATAAATAATAAATTTATTGTCTAACAATTGTAAGGTAAAAATTGTTTTACTATGTTGAAAGAGTATAAACTTAGAGAAAATAATGTTTGTTTATTGTTCTGCTCTTAAATGTAACTGACCAAAATGCAAATTGTGAAAACCATTTCTTGTGGTTTCAGATGCGTAGGTGAATATAGAAAATCAGAATATTATGCTGCTGTAAAAATTCAGAGTTGGTTTCGAGGATGCAAAGTCAGGGCATATATCAGGTAACTTAATTTGCAACCAGATTCTAGGCATGCTTACTTTGAAGTAACTCCCAGTGTTTTTCGTGGGATTTATTTCCTGGCAAAACCACTATAGGTTACAGCCTTAAAATATTTAACCTGTATTTTCAGTTATTTGCCGTTTTGCAAGTCTTCCTGAAATTAAGATCTTGTTTACTTACAACACCTCCTCATTTTTAAAAGAACAAAAATTAATAGCTTTCAGCTGTTTAGGAATTTCTCCTGTATTTTTTGTTTATTTTCTTTAAAATTTCTATCCTGAATAAGGGGGATGGTATAATTTAAATACCATAATCATTTATTTGTGAAGGCCATTCACATAACTTTCACTTGACCAAGACTGAAATCCAGTACATGTCTACTGGGAAGTAAGCTCCATTGGGTTCAATGGGACTTACTCCCAGGTAAGTGTGCACTAGATTGCAGCCCAAGTTAGGTTTCTTTGAAAAGTCCTCTATGTGTTGTCTTGTGTGCTGAGATCTGTGCTTAGAGAATTGGGTCATTTGTTTTCATCCTTATGAGACTGAAAGTTACTAACTTGCTGTGGAGCACACATAGTGGTCTAGTTCACATGTAATGTGATCATAGTTCCTGGCTTAAAAGATCATAGCTTATTAAGCCAGGAAGAACGATTAGGGCAGCACTTCAGCCTGTCACCCATTTCTTTCACTTCTCCTCTTGTACGTCAGCTTTAGCTTATCAGTCTTGCTCTTTTTAAAACCACAGATTGCCATTATATCTGGGACAGGGAACTGGAATGTAATGTTCGTTTACTAACTAGGGTCTGTAAACAGATCAAACAGTTCTTTATTTTGGATGTAATGGGAAACTGGTGCAAAAGACAATGCACAAGGAAAAGAGGGGAAGAGGGAAAAGGAAGTGTGTGGGCCCAGCACTTGTCTTCTTTGTGACAACCTATGGTTTATTAAGCCAACAATGTTATGTCCAAGCCAGTGAGTGAAACTGTGTTGGAGGTGGAACTTAATCACAGGTCTCCTCTATCCAAGATTAACTCTTTGTTTCATGGCCCCCAGCTCCAATGCACTATTGTGCATGAATATAGATGGTAGTTTTCTTCTGAGCATCAAAGTTCAGACAATCATAAGCTGGTGAAGAGTAGCCAGACGTTATTGTAATTTTGCAGGTTGAGTTTTGTCAGAAGCCGACACTGATGTAAACAATATTAACTCTTCACATTCCCTTCCCTATTATTTATGTTGGCTCCATAAGAATGTCACACTGGAAAGGGTGCATGATTCAGGTGAGACTTCAGTACTTTTAGACTCAGGTGGATTTTCACAAGAAAATTGAATGAAACCATCAAGATTTTAGCCCTGTCACTTTAAATCTAGAATGCAGTTTGCTCTAAAAAGTGTCCAAATTTTAATTTTCATGTTCAGCTGCTACCTCCACTAGCTAATAAATTGATGAACATGTCACTATTTTGAAAAAGAGAGAGAATTCATTTACAATATAATTTTCTTATCAAGATATTTTGTTTTAGGTATCTGAACAAAATGATGGTTTTTATTCAGAAATGTTGGCGTGGTTATCAAGGAAGAAGAAAATTCAGAGAAATGATGGAGGTAAAAACTAAGTTTGTAATTTAAAATTATTGTAAGCTTTTCATAAGCCTGCACACAAACATAAAGTAGGTGAAATCTCTTTTATTGGGCCAAGTACTTGTTTGAAATATTGCAAGCTTTTAAACTCACATGTTCTCGACCAAGTGTAAATGCTTCAGGATTCAAGGAAAATAAAACAAATTAGATCTTGTTGTCTACGCTACTGGTAGCTTTGCTTGTTCTGTTGTTCTTAGAAAAAAGAAGATAAAAGATCTTCAGTCCAGGGAAGCATAAGGGGAAGATCCTTTGCCTCATTAGCTTCACCTCTTCCAGATGAGTTGTATTCCTCCTAAAACTGGTGGGGAGCCTAATTTTACCTGCGAGGACATTTTTCCTCAGCTACGCCCACCTGCTCCACACCTGAGACATCAGGTATAGTGCAAATAAAGCCATGGCTGCAAAGGGACAATCAGGAACCTTAGAGTGCACCCCTCAATTGTTCCCCTGCAAGTGGGTCTTTTGCATTCAGTGCCTTTTAAATGTGGTGCTTAATACAAGCTGCACTGGGATTGGTTCCATTTGGAAATCCTGATTGGAGCTCCTTAATGGAGCCGATCCCTTCTGAAAGCAGGGCTTGCATTTGGTGTTGAATACAAGACGCACTTTTGGCAGGAATCTTTCTAGCTGTGGCTTGAATTCAAGCTGCGGCTGTGAAGGAAGAATCCAGAGCACACTTAGAGTGACATCTTGATTCTTCTTTTGAAGTGGACTCATGTCAAGTGACTGACAGTTGGTGGCCCCACTCACCTGTCAAAAATGGCCCATGGAGGATGGGCCAGTTCTGGATACCATCTACTGGCTGGATCCAGTTCCTAAACCCTGTCCCAAAGGATTAGGTGGTAGTGGTGGTTTGAAAAAATTTCTATGCTGCCAATATTAAGAAAAATGTGGTGAACTACATAAAATCAACTATTGCATCCATTCAATAAATACAAAATGCATCACAATCCATTAGATCAAATGAATACATCAACATAGCTAGATCATCCCTCAGGGAAAGCCTAGGTGACCAGGTGAGTTTCAAGCAAGCGCATAAATGCCAATACTGTAGGTGCTGCTTGTTGTTCACTGGAAGGACTTTCCAAAGGGCAGAGTTAACATGGTTGCCAATCTCAAATTTAGATATTGTTTCACCTGAATGTTTCTTGATACTTCGATCTCACAAAACCTTTTATGTGTTTTAAGGGTCAGGCCAGCCTGAGGCACAAACATTTGTGACAATTATTATTCAATATTTGTTCTATAGCAAAATGGGGAATGTATATTTCTGTTACTTTTGCACTACTCTCTCACCTGGTATTTTTGGAGCAGATCACTAGCTCTCATGCCTGAGAAATAAATGCATGGGGATCCATGCCGCTCTTCGTTTTCTGGAGCAGAGGTGATTTGCCTGAGGCAAAGGAACCACTGCTGTCTTTCCTTTTACCCAATTGTGACACAAAGAACTCAAAGAGGCTAGAAAGCTGAGGGGGGGAAGATTTGAGGGACCAGATGCCACTGCATTGGGACTTGTATTGCCTGTCTTGTTCCAAGTGCATCAAGATACAAGATTTAAACATTATAGTATATATTACATTATAGATGTAATTCAAAGACAGTACAAAGGCTCAGTTATTTCTAGGAGCCTAGAAAAGTGTGGATATAGCTGTTCTGGATGTTGCTGGAGTCTGCTGGCTCTTACGTTGCTATTAAAATAAGTTTTCTGGTGTGTGTGGTCTTTCTGTCCCTCCTCCCCCCCGAGAGGATGTTTTCTGTGGCAGCTCCTAGGTTGTAGAATTCCCTCCCCATGAAGGTGCGTCTGGCACTTTTATTATATCATTTTCACCATATGCTAAAGACACATCTCTTTACCCTGATCTTTGAGATATGTTTTCAGGAATTGCCCTATTTCTGTGATTGTAATTTGGTTTAATTGTTCTTAATATTGAATTTTAAATTGTTGTAACCTGTCCTGGACCCTGCTAGTGAAAGGCGAAGGGGTGTGCGTGTGTGTGTATTTGCCCTACCATGTTTGTACACCTATTCAGAGATTATCATATGAACTGAAATGTGGTGATACAGGGTTTCTAGCATGGCAGGTAGAGAGATATGGCAAAGCTGGAGAAAACTGTTTTGTAGAAGGACGAGAAAAGGCTTCCCTATGTCAGTGACTCTATTCAGTTGCTATAGGGAGCTGGAAAGGTGGTAAATTCTATCACCAAACTAATAGACCTTCTTACTCAAAAATATTAGAATTCTTCAGTTTTTCAGTTTTCAAAAAAGTGGTCTCCTTCCCATTTTTGGTTATATATAAGGGAAGTAATATAATATTAAAGTGAGTGTGTTAAAAGCTCCTTTAATTAAAAGAAATTATGCCTGGCCTAATGTCATGAAGAAAGCGAATTTTAAAATGAAGTAGCATCATTGTGTTCATTTGTAAATAACATATTGCAGCCAACTGTTTCTTAATTGCCCAGACTGTTGATAAATAATCCAGTCCTGCTGCTCTCCACAGACAATTTGCTTTGGATCAGACTAGGCAATTCAAATAACACTAATTACAGTGAAACCCTTTTACAGTGAATTCTTCTTTGCCAGGGAGAATGGGGGGAGTAGTGAGAGAACAGGAAACCACATCAGGAACAAGTACTTTCCCCTCTAATTTGTAGTTAACCCCCCCCCAACTGCATCTTATGTGAAATAAAGGTTATCCTCTGTCTTGAAAGTACATATTTTACTTTTTATGGTATAGTTGTGAATTATGTTCATTTTGCATTTGTAATTAGAGGGCAGAACAGATGTGAAAGCTTAGTGTAAAGTGATATATCCATTAAAATAACCTATCCTGCCAAGTGGGTGTTTGCTATAATAGGAGATTCTTTCACTAGGAGTTGGATTCTTTATTGGAAGGGAAGCAGGAAATGTTTTCTATACCAGGGGATTCGCTGTAACATGCTATCATTGTATTTATGATTTTATGATGTTGGAATGAATATTAAATGAAACAAAATTCCCAAGAATTACTCAGGAGGCAACTAAGTACATAACATTTAGTACAGATGGTTGGAAGGCACAATTTTGCTCCATCGCTGCATCCACATCTTTGAACGATTTTGACTGAAGACAGCATTTCTTTGAATTTTTCATTAAACCAGACGTCTTGAAATATGAATTCCTTTTATGTTTCTGTGAGTTTTGGTTAAAAGAACCCCAGTGAATAAATCATACAATACTATGTGTCACCAGTACTTGTGAATATTTCTGCTTTGTTATTCTACTCTCAGTAGAGCACCATTGATTATCAAACTCAGCGGAGAGCATTTTATGATCATATATCTCCATTAGCTGCTAGTTTGACTACCATAGATTTTTCTGGTTAAGCCTGCATTATGTATTAGGAAGCCTATCTTTTCAATACAAAGTTTGATTTTATTCTCTCTAAGCCTAGAACTCTTATTATGTATTATGTATAAAGATTCTTATCTTTTATATGTAAAAATAGGAGTACTGTCTTTGTGTAACTGAAATATATACCATCTTTCCCCCCCACCTCTCCTTGATTCACAGACAGCATATTTTATTATGAAGATGAATTTCTACAATGAAATGGCTGTCAGGGTAAATATTCCTTCACTTGTTAAACAAATGAAAAGTCAATTGTGCTCTGAATTTGCTTTTAATAAAATGAGCAACCCAGAATAATATACACTTGATTGATATGCTGATGGTAAAGTGAGGAAATGGTACATAGTTACAAATTTAAAGTTACACTAAGTAATCCAAGTTGCATTTCTGAACATTTCTGTTAGATATAAGATATTGATGTGTGAACTCTTGTCTATTCCAAATTCTGGGGCTCTTTGTCATAAGCTGTTGAATAATATTCGTTTATGTATGCTTTCCCCACTTTTCTTCTATGACAGACTGAAAGCGGCTTGCACAGAGTTCACTTGTGGTCTCTCATTCAGGTGCTGATCAGACCCAGACCTGCTTAGCTTCAGCAAGTTTGCTGCATCATGTGACTCAGACCAGAAGTTAAACATTTTTAATTTAATTTTTAATTTAATTTAGTTTTTGCCCTGATCCTGCTAGGATCATTCACATATACATAAAGTTTTCAAACCTGGGTCCTTGGTTCATGGTAGTGGGTGATGCATGCATAGTTTCCAACATTACAAAGGCCTCTTCCAGCATCCTGGGTGTACATTCATTGACCTTACAAGATTTAAATAATCTAAATATAAATAAATAAAATAAGATCATTGGAGATTATGCTGATCATTGTTCAAGGGTTTGGAAGATAGAACAAGTGATTGACTGCAGCCCACCTGTTTCCTCCCCCCACCAAACAAACGATTGGTGCTTTTTCTGATTATCTGATAGTGGCTACCCCAAGATTAGATACTGTAAGGAACTGCAAGTTTAGCAGTGCACTGTTGTGTATGTGTACAGTTCCATTGAAGCCTCCACGTATCTATGATTAACTGATAGATTGCATTTTCTCCATCGTTCCTCTTACTAGGGTTACACATGATTGCTTCCCTCTCCTTATCTTCACAACAATCCTATGAAGTAGGTTAGATTAAGTGAGAATGACTAGCTCTGAGTTACCCAGTGACTTCATGACTGGATATGTACTCATGTCTCTCTAGTCTGACACCCTAACCACACTGGTCCTGACGTTATGGAAGCACACACATGCACATCATCCCACTTTCACAGGCATTCTTCCTCTTTCCCATGCAGACCTTCTCTCAGCATCAGCTTAATTGTGTAGAGTAATTTTAGGGAAGAACATGCTATTGGGGATGAAAATTAAAGTATTCTTTCTTATTCTGCCCATCTCTTGGAAACCCCGTATCTGGATTACCTGAAATGAAAAGCTGGGTAATCTAGATCATAGTGAATTGTGACACTGTAGATCAGAAGGAGACAGAGACTCTGTAGCAAGCCCTGTGTCAGGTTGGGGCAGGGGGCGGAGCATACATAGGTCTTAGTTTTGCAGCCCCTGAAAAACACAGGGTGAATCCATTGTTGCATAGAGAGGAATTCCACAAAATGGATGCTTCCATGCATGGAAGGGGCTAAGCAATATTCCCTGATTCCCCATACCCCTGCAGCTTTCTGTCTCTGCAAAATATGTTCTATTGAGTTGGGGGACCCTCTGGAACAGCATGGGGGGTGGCACTGTGGGTTGCAGAAGGGATGGGGAATCTGAAAATCACCTTCCTCATGTGGGAACATCCAGTTTGCAGTCACTTCTGCTGCATCCAACTCACTTCTATAAATGGCAGGCACTCTTCCATTTGCAGAATAGCATATCTGGATCCAACCCATAATCCTAACTTTGGTGCATTCAGCAATTTTAGTTTATTTTAATTTGCACAGAGTGAGATTGTGCTTGTTATTCAGCAGAGAAGTATCACCAAAATTCTTATGATGCTTGGATTTTATTTAGTATAACCCCTGTAATATCGGTGATATAGAAAAATGGACTGCCTTCAAGTCGATTCCGACTTATGGCAACCATATGAGTAGGGTTTTCATGGTAAGCAGTATTCAGAGGTGGTTTACCATTGCCTCCCTCTGAAGCTGAGAGGCAGTGACTGGCCCAAGGTCACCCAGTGAGCGTCATGGTTGTGTGGAGATTCGAACCCTGGTCTCCCAGGTCGTAGTTCAACACTCTAACCACTACACTACACTGGCTGTGTATAATACACTGATATATCAGTGATATTATATTGGCATAAAACTGGAGCATAATAATTGAAGATTAATCTTCTGGTCTAGGTTTAGGAAATAAAAAGCTCACCTGCTATATCCAGCCTACCAAGATTTTCCTTTGGCTTGTGCAGTCCCATGCTGCTAACTTGCTGAATCTTGCCCATAGGCTGATTGCTTAAGATGAAAAGGGAAAAATGCTGTGTGTGGCCTGATATGGTTCAAGGCTGTAGATACCTAACCCTGCTTCTGTGTACAAATGCAACATATCTTTAGCTTTGAAAAACAATTTTAAAATTAGATTCAGACTGAAAGGGAAAATATCTGGGTAGTGTAATGGATTTTGTATCATCATAAGTTCTTTTAAACTGCCCCTTAACTATATCTGACCCACACTGTTAAACTCTCACATTTGGAACAAGAAAAATATATAGAGTGATTATTATAATGCATAATTTTCCATGAATCAGACTTACTTTTAGAATAGTGGGTTGTGATATATTTATGTTTTTCATTTGGAAGGTTTAAGGTTTGCCGTGAATTTTTAGCAACAAAAGTAATCTTGTGGGTTTTTTTAAAAAAAATCTTTCTGTGAGCAGATGGCTTTTGATATATCAAGGTTTTGCCATTTGTTTTAAGTGCTTAAAATAAACATTATTTATAAGACCACTTACATTTTGATGTTACTTAATGAGGAATATGCATCATTGATTTGACTAGCTTAAGAGGTCGTTTAGAACTTGCCCGTTAACAAGCTGTAATCTGCTGAGCACACAATGACTTTGTGTAAAATTATCTGTTTGGTACTGATCAATGACAATAATTGTTTGGTACCAATCACCATTGAAACTTGCTAATTACTTTGAAGGACATACTCGCTTGTCTTTTGTAGGAGTGTGTAAATATTCACCTTGGAATTATAAGATACAGTAGCAGAAGCATTATATTTTCTAAAAAATTCAGAAAACTCTGGGTGTGTATATATACTATGTTGGGAAGCACCAGGAAAACACTCTGGCATATGGAGAGACTTGAAATGGTTAGAACTCTTCAGTTCAGACAATAAATAAATACATGGTATATAAAACCATGACTGTACTAGAAAAGGTAGTTGGAAAAGATTCGTGTGCCATTATTTGGGATAGTACTGGTGCTAGAAAACATCTGATGAAGTTTAGCATGCATGGATTAAAATGTGTAGGGTATTACATACACAGATCTTCCAAAAGATGCATGCTATCTACCTCTATTTTGGATTTCAACAACATGTAACCTATGAAGCCAAATGTAGCCTACCAGCCATGTATGGTAGCTCATTAAGGATTCAGTTAACCACCTGAGTTTGCTGCCTGCCTGCCTGGGACTGCAAGAACTAAGGAGCTGCCAAGCACTTGTCATGCCACAACACATGGCTGACGTCCTGCATGCAGCTTGATGGGCTACTATTTGCACAGGCCTGCTCTGTGTCCTGTTCCAGGCTTAGAGCTGAAAATGAAATCTTTGTTCATGCACTTTCCATTTTTGCTGCCTCTTTAGAGTTATTTAACCCACCTGTCTGCCCATGGTTATGGAAATTGTCAGTGTTAACATTAATAGCGGTTAAAGCTGAATTCTCTGTATAACAAAGATTTGAAATCTGAGTTAAGAGGGAGTCCTAGTCACTTTCCACTTTCCTGGTTAGCTTTAACACTGATTTATACAGCCACGAGGGTACACTATACTATAGCCAGCATGGATTTTTCATATTCCACCATGTTAAATTGAAAATACCCCCCATGCCATTTTGCTTCCCATAAGCTCATTTCAGAACAAAATCTTGCAAAATTTAATAGTCCTGAACTCAGAAACAATAACCTTCTAAGTTTTCATGGTGATACACAAAACACTTGGAGAAAATCCAGACTTCAAATTCTGAAACACCAGTAAAGAGATCCAGGCCACTGCTGGACTTTTTTCTGTCAGTGGTCTCATAATTTGTTGAAATTAATTACAAATCAGCCATGTTCACAGAGTGCCTGTAATCCCGTCACTGACCTTGCCCCATACTCTTAACACAGTGGTTCCCAACCTTTATGAGTATAGGACCCCCTTTGTAAGCTCAAAAATCTTTGTGACCCCCCCCACTAATTGTAGTCTTTGTTAATTGAAAAAATGGTGCGTGATAAAATCACATCTCCAAATATCCCTTTATATAAAAAGCTCCCTGCAACGGAGGTGTTGCTTTCTTAATGCAAAGGTTCAATCAAATTGGGATCCCCTTCCCCCCCACACACACAGTTTGAAGATGTACAGTCCTGTCTCCCAACACCAGTGGGTTACATTGTTGGGCTAAGATCCATATTCAAATCCCCACCCACCCATGAAGCTCACTGGGTGACCATGGGCCAGATACAGTCTCTCAGCCTGACCTATCTCACAGGGTTGGTGTGAGGAACAACTTGGAGGAAAGGTAGGATATAAATGCAATAAAAATTAAATAAGTAAATACATTTCAGCTCTAGCTTCAGACAACCTGCTGAGCATTTTTAAAATCATCGTCATCAAGAAGCAGCAATAAGGTAGTGGTGGGGATGCTAGATTGTGAAGACAAAAGGGTGGATAGATTGAGGTGGGGGTTAGCGCTTTTAGGCCTTGGGATGATAATCAGAACTGATTACTTGGTTAGCCTGCACTTGGGGAATGAGAGTGGAGCAGAAGGCAGATCAGCACATGCAGGCACACAAACACCCCTACCCCTCATGCAGGCATGCATGCATTTGGGGACGTGAAAAGGGGGAAACCCTCAACTGCTGCAGCATCTTGGAGAGAGAGGTTGGGGGGCAGAATGTAGGTGGAAGAAAGGGGGGACACTGGCACACACACAGCCTCAGAGATAGGGGGCAAGCAAGTCCTGAGCTTCCTCACTGCTCCTTGGCTCCATCTGGGCCGATAGTGAGATCTGGGCGGCCTCACAAATAAGAATAAGCATAAGTGACATAGGCAGATGCCTGCCCTTGGCATGCCTGAAAGATGCTCTGGTTCTTCAGCAAAGTCCTCCCCTCTCATTTGGCACAAGGGGGAGGTGTCATCTGCACCAGCAGTGGAGAGCAGACAGTGTCCAAGTAGTGAAGACTTTTAAAATAATAATAATAATAAATAATTCATTTCTTTACTGTTCGTGGCCCCCTCTGGATTATTTCATGGTCCCCCTAGGGGTCACGGCCCCCAAGTTGGGAACCATTGCTCTAACATGTTCTGAAGTTTAAAAGTTGTGAAAATGTAGGGCTGATTTTTAATTAATTTCAGAAAATTAACATTAGAGTCTATGATAGCTCAGGCATGCTTAGTAAAAAACAGCTGTCAGTGTTCTAAAAGCCAGATTAACAGCTGTTTGGCTGGACTAAATGGGGCTATACCCACACCAGACATTTGTTCCACTTTAAACAATCATGGCTTCCCCCAAAGAATCCTCAGAAGTGTAGTTTGTGAAAGGTACTGAGAGTTGTTAGAAGACTCCTGTTCCCCTGACAGAGCTCCAGTGGCCAGGATGGTTTAACAGTTAGTCCCTCTTCCCAGAGAATTCTGGTGATTCCTTTTGGGAAAGAAAGGGGCTTTCCTTCTACCCAATGCCCACCACTCAATCTCCCTCACCCTTCCCTTCCTCCCTGCCCCTTACCCAGGTCAGTTTCACCTATCCCAAGCATGATTACATGGGAGTAAATCCCATTAAACTCACTAAGTATGCAAATGATCAAACCTGCTTTTTCTCTTCTCATTCCCTCCCCCTCTCCTTTCCCCTCCTTCGCTGTCTCCCCTCCCCCCTCTTCTTTCCCCTCTCCCCTCCCTCTCCCTGCATTCTCCCTCCTCTCCTCTCACCTCCAGCCCTCCCTTTCTCTTCTCCTCCCCCATGGCCAGTTTCATCTATCTTAAGCATGATTGCACCATAGTAAATGCACATGAATTCAATAAGCATGCAAATGACCAAGCCTCTCCTCCTCCTCCCCTCCCCTCCCCTTCCTACCTGCTCCCATCCCTCCCCCTCCTGCCCCATGGTTAATATCACCTATCCTAAGCATGATTGCAGGACAGTAAATCCCATTGAACTCAATAAGCATGCGAATGATCAAGCCTCTCCCCCTCCTGTCTGCTCCCATCCCTCCCCCCTCCTCAATAAGCATGCAAATGATCCATCCATTCTTAGCAAACTTGCACAGGATCCCATTTCTTATATCCCAGATTAAAAAGCAGAGAAATTCGCTAATAGGCCAAACAGAATGTACCTGTAGCCCACAGATATTTATATCCAACTTTAAAAAGCAGGGAAATTGGGCAGCTATAGTGAATGCCCCAGGGGAGCAGGAGACCTGACCTCCTCTCTGAGATATTGGACTGCCTTATAAATTTGTCAAAATGCAAACACAATTTGGGTTGGTCTTTCACAGTCCAATCCACTTGCTGTGTAGCTTGGAAGAATTTGGTAACATGTGCCTCTGAACACATGGTGAGTGGTGGCAACACCTGCAATCAGCCCAAATAATAGAAACAAGACATGTGCTGTAATGATCTTGTTTTAGCAGGGAAGAAGCAACATTATTAAGACAGTTGACATAGATCAGATAGTCACTTTAAATATGTTTGATTTACTTTGCAATTTCAGTGAAGTTTCCTATAGGAAATCATTTTCTTTTGCTTCTATTTCTGTGAATATGTGAAGTACAGCAACACTTTGCAAAATTTACAGTAAGAAAAGCCCCAAAACAATTGAGGAATAATGGCATTGACTATTCTGCAGAATAGTCTACAGTGGACATCAGGAGTGTCTCAGTTTGCAGAAGATAAAACAGTGGGAGGTAAAATATATTCTATCAAAATTCTAGATGTGCTCTATGTATTTAATTGACCATGTCCACCTTTCCTTAAGTGGAGTAGTTTAAGCATAGCAGGCTGAAAACATGCATCTTGGGCAGGCCAAGTTTGTTTTTTCCAACAGCTAGAGTCATTCCTGAAGAAGCAACATATTGCAGTCTGTCTGATTTTACATCAAACTGCAGTTTTAGATTCAACTCTTAATACACCCAAAATAGAAATAGAGCATAGCCTCCAGTTTGAAACAAAAAAGGCTATCTTCACCATCATATGACATTGACCAATAAAAAGGCTTTGAAATTAATAAAAATAGATTTGACACCGATTTCTGTGATGAATAATGAGAGAAATAAATTTTATAGATTAGATTCTCTGTAGAAACAGTAGTAACACAGGAAAGAAGCAAAGGAACAATGCCAACAAAAATACAAAACTGTAATTCTCCATCTTTGGAGATGGCAGGTACTCACCATATGCTCAGAGGCACGTTACCAAATTCTTCCAAGCTACACAGCAAGTGGATCAGACTGTGGAAGACCAACCCAAATTGTGTTTGCATTTTGACAAATTTGTAGGACAGTCCAATATCTCAGAGAGGAGGTCAGGTGTCCTGTTCCCCTGGTGCATTCACTATAGTTGCACAATTTCCCTGCTTTTTAAAGTTTGATAGAAATATCTGTGGGCTATAGGTACATTCTTAAACCGCAAGGTTTTTTGCCTATTAGTCAATGTCCTTTAACTGTACTTAAAGCAGTAGTGGAGATGTCATTCTGAGGAGGGAGGGCTCCAGAAAAGGAGTGCCATGCCCCACAGCTGTTGAAAAGAAGACTGGTTCTTTTATGATATTATGAAGACTAATTTTAATGAAGTTTCACATTTTTGTTAGTAATAGAAGTTGAAGCCTGTTGTTATCTGCCATAGGATATAGTGATTGCCACCAACTTGAATGCTTCAAAAGGGATTTGACCCAGGACTCAGATTTTACCCAAACAAGCATTTGAGGACCCATTTATTTTCTTCCCCCCCACACCATATATTTGAATTGTGAGAGTGCTGCTGTTGCAAACCACCTTGGATCATCCCATGACCCAGTAGTGGGTCCCAACCCACCAGCTGAAGACTATTGCTTTAGATAAATTCATGGATTATAAGGTCATCAACGGCTACTAGTCAAGATGGCTATATGCTACCTGCAATATCAGAGGCAGTATGCTTCTGAATTCCTGATGCTGGGGAACTGAGTGGGCGAGTGCTATTGCTTTGTCCTGTTTGTGGGTTTCCCATAGGCATCTGGTTGGCTCTTTTGGGAACAGTATGCTTGACTAGATGGGCCTTTGGATTGATCCAGACGGCTATTCTATAAAGCACTCATAGCTGATCTTTTCTGCATTGTCCTCTGCCATCTTGCAGGGAAGATTAATCATCTGAGAGATGAAGTGAATAGGACTCCACTTTCTCTTCCCTGGGTATTCAAGGAAATGTGTTGGGTGGACAAACATCTGCTTCAAATTCATCCAGCTTTCCTTACCTGTACGGAGAGAGCCTTTAGAGTTCTAAATATGCAGAGTTGGATAGCTTTCTATGTGATAACTTATAACCCAGTTCTTAAGATAAAAGCTAAGTGAAATTTGAATAGAGAAGCTGGTTGTTAACTTAGTGTACAAATGTGGTTAACTTTGCTTTGACTTCGTTATAATAATTACGATTTCTTTTGATGCTGCTTTTAACAGCAGGTATCCTGCTTTGATTAGATGAATGGATTTAGTCCTAAAGGGCTTTGGAATACATTAGACAATGCAAAATGTCCTACACAAACATTGTAACCTCACATTCACTTTAGCTTGCTGGAAATATCTTTTTGCATTCATTGATCAATAAGACTATTTTAACGTATTATACTACTTTTTCCACATACATGTATTAATATACATGCAAATACATATGACTGTCTGATGCTAAAGTAGTATCAACTCTCACAAAATAGATCAATTTTTATATATATAAATTGACAGCAGTTTCCCTATAGCAAAAAAGGTATTGAAGCAAATATGTGTGCTTTTTCTCCACTAGATTCAAAAAAGGTGGCGAGGCTATTATGTCCGAAAATATATCCATAATTATTATGCACTGAAGAAGTACCTGGAAGCTATTGCTTTGAATAATGAGATGGTCAGGTAAACATAAAAGTATTGAGTGGTGAAACTTTATCTTTCTAATTTCAAAATAGTTTATAGCGCTAATTACATTATTTCTTCACAGAAAGAATTGCCTCCATTATCCAATATATAAAGCAGTCTTCTTTTTCCTCCTACGTAAGCATGTGATGCAGATCATGATCTCATTTATACCAGTATGCATGCAGATATGATTCTACTGAATCCACTGGAGTGAGTCCATAACTGAAATACATATTCACTAACAGGCAAAAAACCTTGCGGTTTAAGAACATACCTATAGCCCACAGATATTTCTATCAAACTTTAAAAAGCAGAGAAATTGGGCAGCTATAGTGAATGCACCAGGGGAGCAGAGACCTGACCTCCTCTCTGAGATATTGGACTGCCCTACAAATTTGTCAAAATGCAAACACAATTTGGGTTGGTCTTTCACAGTCCAATCCACTTGCTGTGTAGCTTGGAAGAATTTGGTAACATGTGCCTCTGAGCATGTGGTGAGTGGTAGCAATACCTGCCATCTCCAAAGATGGAAAATTACATTTTTGTATGTTAGTTGGTGTTCTTCTTACTTTGCTTCATTCCTGTGTTACTATTGTTTTTACAGAGAATCTAATGTAAATTTTGCGAAGTGTTGCTGTACTTCACATATTCACAGAAATAAAAGCAAAAGAAAATGATTTCCTATAGGAAACTTCACTGAAATTGCAAAGTAAATCAAACATATTTAAAGTGACTATCTGATCTATGTCAACTGTCTTAATAATGTTGCTTCTTCCCTGCTAAAACAAGATCATTACAGCACATGTCTTGTTTCTATTATTTGGGCTGATTGCAGGTGTTGCCACCATTCACCATATGCTCAGAGGCACACGTTACCAAATTCTTCCAAGCTACACAGGAAGTGGATTGGACTGTGAAAGACCAACCCAAATTGTGTTTGCATTTTGACAAATTTATAGGGTAATCCAATATCTCAGAGGAGAGGTCAGGTCTCCTGCTCCCCTGGTGCATTCACTATAGCTGCCCAATTTCCCTGCTTTTTAAAGTTTGGTAGAAATATCTGTGGGCTATAAGTACGTTCTTAAACCGCAAGGTTTTTTGGCTATTAGCGAATTTCTCTACTTTTTAATCCAGGAGGTAAGAAATGGGATCCTGTGCAAGATTGCTGAGAATGGATTGATCATTTGCATGCTTATTGAGTTCAGTGGGATTTCCTCCCCTGCAATCATGCTTAGGATAGGTAAAACTGACCACAGGGGATGGGGAGGGGAGGAAGGGCAGAGGGGAGGAGGGGGAGGGGAGCAGGAAGGGGGGAGGGGAGGAGCAGGACAGGTTTGATCATTTGCATGTTTGAGTTCAGTGGGATTTACTCCCATGCAGTCATGATTAGGACAGGTAAAACTGACCGGGGGGGAGGGAGGGATGACTGGAGTGGGCAGGGAAGGAGGAAAAAGAGGGGGGGAGGAGGAAGGGAGAAGAGAGGGGAAGGCAGTTCTGATCATTTGCATGCTTATTGAGTTCAATGGGATTTACTCCTATTAATCATGGATTGGTAAAACTGACCATGTGGGAGGTGTAGGGGAAGGGGAGAGGAGAAGGAAGGAGAACGGGAGGGGAGAGGGGAGCGGAAGGAGGGGGATGGGGAAGGAGGGGAGGGGAGGTTTGATAATTTGCATGCTTATTGAGTTCAATGATATTTATTCCCATGCAATCATGCTTAAGATAGGTAAAACTGACCATGGGGAGGAGGAGGGGGAGGGGATGGGAAAGGAGGGGACTGGAGGGGGAGGGGACTGGAGGGGAAGGAAGGCACAAGAGAGAGGGGATAGGAATGAGGAGAAGGGAGGGTGGGTTTGAACAGTTGCATACTTTTTGAGTTCAATGGGATTTATTTCTGTGCAATCATGTTTGAAAATGGAAATGGACTGCCTTCAAGTCGATCCTGACTTATGGTGACCCTGTGAATAGAATTTTCATGGTAAATGGTATTCAGAGGTGGTTTTACTATTGCCCTCCTCTGAGGGTGAGAGGCAGACTGGCCCAAGGTCACCCGATGAGATTCATGGCTGTGTGGGGATTCAAACCCTGGTCTCCCAGGTTGTAGTCCAACATTGACCCGGGATAGGGGAGGGGAGGGGGAGGGGGAGGGGAGGAAATTGGGTTGGTGGGCACTGGGCAGAGGGGAAGCCCCTTTCCAAAAGGAATACATTGTGAATAATATCATTGGTTTTCAGTGTTTCCCCCACCTTTTTATTCTACATCAGGCATGGTTAGTCTCCCACCCAAATTTAAACCAAAGCTGTCCCTGGCCACATCCACACCAGACCTTTATTTCACTTTGGAGAGTCATGGCTTCTCTCAAAGAATCCTGGGAAGTGTAGTTAGTGAAGGGTGCTGAGAGTTGCTAGGAGACAGCCTGTTTCCCTCGCAGACCTTCAATCAGAACAGCTGACTGTTAAACCAGTGTGGCCACTGGAGCTCTGTCAGTGGAATAGGAGTCTCCTCTCAGCACCCTTCACAAACTACACTTCCCTTGAATCTCTAAGGGAAGCCATGACTGTCTAAAGTGAAATCAAAGTCTGGTGTGGGTGTGGCCCCCTTAGGCAAGCCCAGCAGCTGGGAGTCTGCCTTTTAGAACACTTGACAGTTGGTTCTTACTGAGCATGCCCAGCATTATCATTGAGTTCAATGCAAAATTTCTTAAATTAATTAAACATCAGCCAGGCATTTTTTTTAACTTTTAAGCTACAGAAGATGAAGGTCAGAGTAAGGGGCAAGGTCAGTAACAGGATTACAGATACTCTGTGAACATGGCTGCTTTTTAATGAATTTCAACAGATTATGAGAACTCTGAGAGAAAAAAAGTCCAAAAGCACTCTGAATCCCCCCCCCTCTTTAGACTTTGAACTCTCGATTCTTTCTGACTGTTTTGTTTATTGCAATGAAAATTTGCAGCGTTGTTAAGCATTTCTGATTTCAAGAGTATAAGTTTCATAAGGTTTTGTTTTCAAATGAGCTTATGGGAAACATCAGAATGGGGAGGAAGGGTATTTTCAATTTAACATTGGGGAATGTGAAAAATCCACACTGGCTATAGTATACAGCCACTCTTGTGACTGTATAATAACACATACTTTATCTCTTTATGTTTGCTCAGATGAAAATACTCTGAAATTTCTGTATGAGTAAGTCTGCAGAATAATAGAGTAAAACTGGAGGCCAGATAGCCATTGCAATCTATTTATGGGCTCTGATTCTGGATGGATGGATGCTGAGAGAAGGCAAGTGCTGCTAGGTCAGGATAATTCTTCAGTGCCAGCATCAGAAGTGTCTCAGTGGGGATGGATAAGGAAAGAATATTGCCACCAATGTCCACCATGTGCACTGAGAGAGCCTGTATAGAGCAATTGAGCCCAAAGTTAGACTGATCTCCATCTTTCCATGGTGCACATTACTTAGGTTGTGATCCAGTACACACTTACCTGGGAGTAAGTCTCATTGAAGCCAATGAAGCTTACTTTTGAGTAGACATGTATTGAATTGCAGCCTTAGTAAGTTAAAATCAATTTGTGAAATTCTGTTCCTTTTACTTCTTGGGCCTCATTGTCTCCTTAAGGATTGTAGGTTCAGACCCCAAGAGAGTGTCTTTATTCCTTTAAAATGGGTCTGAGGAACCTGTGATCTTCTAGATGTTGCTGGACCACAACTCCCATCAACTTTCATCCTTCCCTGAGCTTGGGGTTGGACTCGGTGGCCATATAGGCCTTTTCCAAATCTACTATTCTATGATTCTATGATCATCCCTGATCATTGGGCATTCTGGATGGGGCTGATGGGAGGTGGATTCTAAAAACATCTGGAGGGCCACAGGTTCCCCGTCCCTACTCTGAAAGTTGCACACAAATGAGAATTTCACTAGATTTAGTTTTTGCCACAGTGCTGAAGTGATGGGAGATGACCCATCTGGCAGATTCTTTCATTTTTGCTGTCCTGGGTTCCTGCTGGGAGGAAGGGCAGGATATAAATCAAATAATAAATAAATTTTAAACAGCTCAAGAAGGTAATTTATATTCACTTTAGTCTACAAGAAATATTCTCTGTGTATCGGAAATATTATTGTATAGACCAGAATGCACCCATCATTAGATTTAGTGAATTTACTCAATAATAATGACATTTGTGCATGTTTTAGTTGTCATGAACACAGATAGTAAAAATGAGCTTAGCACTTGAAAATACCCACCATTCCTATTAAACTAGCACACAGGATTTGCAAGCTGCTATGTGTCTAGATATCTCTTTTTATCATTGTATGTATGCCACACATATGTAAAATTGTTTTCATAGTGAGACTGTGCCTCTTACAAAGATAAATTGGTTTGATTAATTTAAAGGCTGAGTGTGCACTTGCTAGAGGTGTATAACTGTAACCTTTAGTCCCATAGGCAAATTTCATCCCAGGTTATAAACAAGAAAATGATACCTTGAAATTAAGAATTAGCCTCAGAGATTCAGATTGGCAGCATTAATAAAACATTATAAAGCTGATAGTGGGGAAACTTACAATAACAGAGTTTTTCTTTTACTTTTACTGTTTCAGATATATATTGGGTTTATCTGTTACTTAATGTTTTGCAGCATTTAAGGTGTGATGCAATCAGCTGAGAAAATGAGCTAATTTCAGGAACAGATTGAGTTCATTAGAACCTGTTATCCACAAGCCCTCTGCTATTGCTCATGGCTTTAAGCTTCATTTGAAATAAGTTTCACTGGAGCCCCTTTGGATTGAGCTACAAGTTATGAGACAAACATGGGGTCCCCAACTGTGTTTGCCTCATAAACTGTGTTTGCAGGAAGTGGTGCTTAAGCCTTTACTCATTTGCTAGTCCTTCCCTCCAAATCCATTCTGGCCATTCTAACCCTGTTTTTCTCAGCTTATCTCTGATAATGAAATAAGCACAACTGGGGAAGAAACAGCTGGCAGGTACATTTGCAGAAGAGAATCAAGGGTAAGCATCTTCTTCCCACCAGCTGATTCAGTGCAACAAAATCCACCGCAGTCCCTGCATTTATGGTAACTTGGCAAACATGGTTTTGAGTATCTGTGTTTGCCTACATCAGGTATAGCTCTACCCTTTTTCTGATCCTAAAGGAAGTAGGTAGGACTTGAGCACTGTTTGAAGACTTCATTTGCGCAGAAGATGGTGGCCCATCTCTCAATAGGATTGGGTAAATGAGAACATATTACACTGCAATGGCTACCTATTACTTTCCAGGCAAATTTTAAAGTGGTGGACAAATTTGTTTTTTCAAAAACTGGCAAGTGATTTTCTGTTATCATTATAAGTGAAAAATTCACTTATCCCAGTATGTATCTGTGTTGGAATTGTTTTTTAAAAAATTTTTAAAGATTTTTTAAAAGTGGTTGTTTAGATGTTTTGTGTTTAAAGATATTTTATAGGTGTTTGTTTTGTTGACTGTGGCCCTGGGGTCCTTCTGGGAAGAAGGGCAGGATGTAAATTTAATAATAATAAAGCAGGTGTGAAACTTGAACCAGTTCCAAAATAGGGATAAAGTAATTATGAGACATTTTGGCTGCTGAACCAACTTGATTAAGATTACTTGTGGACTTTAGTGTCTTCTGTAGATTGAAATCTGTTGAAATCTGAACTTCAACATGTATCACTTTTTATATAGTCTCAACTGCAACAGATTTCACAGTCTTCTATTTTATCTAAAGTGGGATCTTAACTGTAAGATAAGTAGAAAAGAAGGAAAAGGTGCAATTTCATTAAGCTCTAACATATCATTTGCTGTCAGGCTGGCCTTGTTATGCTGTCCATCCTCATTTAACTATCCCACAAGATATCTTAATGAAGTTAAGCCACAAGTTCACTCCAATAATTCTGTGGCAAGAGTTTGTGCAATGTAACAATTCATCACTTGTCAGGAAGGCACTTTTAGTTTATACATTTAATAAGGGCATCCTCTAGCTTGGTTAATTAGAAGTGAACAGTTTGCATATTTACTAAATGTGGAGTGTCATTGCCACCACGGCCTATTGCCTACATGAATTATTTCTCTATCTGCAATAAACAGCTGGGTAATTATTACTGCCATAATCAGATAAATTCCCTCTGTAAGGCTTTTCTTACATGGCAATTCTTTGAACTCATCCAAAGCTGAACAAAATTTATGAACTCCAGAAGCTAGGCCACTTTTTTACAGTAGTGTCCCTATTTCAAGGACACATATAGCATCATAAATATTCCATAAATTAGGAGGATAAATATTATCATCTAAATATTATACAGTAATAAATTCAATTTTTCCAAACGTAATTCTTGCGTTGTAATTGAGTAAATGATACCACTTCTGTTTTTATCCAGTTGTAGGTAGCTGACAGGGCATCTATAGTCCAGGGGGAAGGAGTTTGGAAATAAAATGATCAGGAAGAGAAACACCTGGGGAGGGGAATATTTGCTTTGTTCACATTAACAGACCTGTCACTCCACTTTTATACGCACATTGCCTGAATCTTAGAAGCAATCACTTTAGCAGGCCATTAATACTGTGCACTATTTATTATACTGCTTTTTCACCACTGTGTTAAAATAATTCAGTTTTTCTTTAGAAAGGATATACTGGAGAGTCACCTCAAGCAGGTATACCATGGGTACAGAATGTGATGTTCTTCATATGTTGTGGACTACTGTTCTTCTCAGCCCCAACCAACATGATCAATAGTCAGAAATGATGGGAGTTACAGTCGAAAACAACTGGAGGATACCATACTTTCAGTTCTGTTGCCATTTGTGCTCACTGAGCAATCCAGGTTCCTTATCAATGGTTCCTTCTCAAAGTGAGGGGAGGTATCAAGCAGGGTAGTACAGGTCTCAGTCCTGGGCTCGGTGTTTTTCAACATTTTTATTGACTTGGATGAGGAGGTGCAGGGAATGTTTATCAAATTTGCAGATGATACAAAGTTGGAAGGGATAGCTAATACCCTGGAGGACAGAAACAAAATTAAAAATTATCTTGATAGGCTGGAGCAGTGGGCTGAAAACAGAATGAAATTTAACAAGGATAAGTGCAAAGTTCTACACCTAGGGGTATTTGGCTCAGCAAAACTATAAGTGAAGAGGATCTTGAAATCGTTGTTGATCACAAGCTGAATACGAATGGTGTGATGTGGCTGCAAAAAAGGCAAATGCTATTTTAGGCTGCATTAACAAGTATAGTTTCCAAATCGCATGAAGTACTAGTTTCCCTCTATTTGACACTGGTTAGGCCTCATTTTGAGTACTGCATTCAGTTCTGAACACCACTTTAAGAAGGATGCAGACAAACTGAAACAGGTTCAGAGGAGGGTAACAAGAATGATCAGGGGATTGGAAACAAAGCCCTATGAGGAGAGACTAAAATAAATGGTCATGTTTAGCCTTGAGAACAGAAGATGGAGGGGAGATATGACAGCATTCTTCAAGTACTTGAAAGGTTGTCACACAGAGGAAGGCCAGGATCTCTTCTTGATCATCCCAGCTTGCAGGACCAAGAATAATGGGCTCAAGTTACAGGAAGTCAGATTTCGACTGAACATTAGGAACAACCTCCTAACTGTTAGAGCAATATGACAATGCAACCAATTACCTAGGGAGGTGGTGGGCTCTCCAATACTGGAGGCATTCAAGAGGCAGCTGGACAGGCACCTGTCAGGTATGCTTTAAACTGGATTCCTGCATTGAGCAGGGGATTGAACACGATGGCCTTATAGGCCCTTCCAACTCTACAGTTCTATGATTTTATGAAGAATTTTTGTTTGTCCCAGGACTGTTACCTGTTGTTCTGCCTTGCTTTTAGTTTTCTAATGGTCTTTGGGCTATGAGACTTCACTGGACCCTTTTAAGGAAGAATAGTCATTAAGTGAAGCATGGGGATCATGGTTTGTTTTCACTGAAACCATGACTGATAACTCAACATCAAAGTTTGTCTTCACATTGTGGTTTGTTTGGAGCAAAACCAGAGCTTGGAAAAGTAACTTTTTTGAACTACAACTCCCATCAGCCCAATCCAGTGGCCATGCTGGCTGGGGCTGATGGAAGTTGTAGTTTAAAAAAGTAACTTTTCCAAGCTCTGAGCAAAACATATCACAGTCCCTTGTTTGGAGGTAATGCTAAGCCAAGTACTGTAGTTTTGTGCTCACACTAGGGAAGGAGTCAAGCAGGAGCCATTTGCACTTTCATGCCAATTAACTATGGTCTTTTGTTTGATATGTTAATACAGCTATACTCTGATCACTTAAAGAGAATATGTCCGTGATGTTTCTTGCTAAAGCTTATACATGCTCTCCTTGTTACATTTTGGGAGATTCTCATAGTGAGCAAATAGAAAGTACTGTACTTTATTTTTTGCAGTAGATCTCCTGAAGCCTCATGTAAGTGTAGCCCCACTCCCTCCCCGATCTTAAATGCACATACAACTCCTTTGTGGTTTCTTCTAGATTCCCTTGCCTCATCTCCTTTCTACTTAGTATAGCTGTGCTAGTGAAATCAATTATTGGGGCAGGAAGACAATACTCAACAGGATCATTGCTGATGCAACCTGATGCAATACCGGCTGTGATCCCTAGAAATGGATGTATTGCTAATTCATGGAATGTTTTTATTTACTGATTTATATTAATGTTGAAAGCTTTTTCATCATCTTTGAGGCTTAATGTGGTTATGTAAAGATCAGATTAGAGACTCTATTAATTTATGTAAATAAATGCTTACTACATATGTTCTAAACTTTGGCAAAGCCGAATAACCGGTTGATAGCCAAAATCAGATTTTACATTTCATCGGCCATGTCTGCATATCAGGGTAAGCATAAACCATGGTTTACTGTACATGACTGTGTTGTGTCCATTTCACTCCTTCCCACCAGCGCTTGGAAAAAACAAAAGCTCAGAATCATTTGATTTGGATTCCTGCATTGAGCATGGGGTTGGACTTGATGGCCTTATAGGCCCCTTCCAACTCTAATATTCTATGATTCTATGTCTGAACTGGGGACTGTTTTTGCTGAAAACATGATGATGATTAATTAGACTACTTAGTTGCCTGTTACCTAAAGGTCTTCAAGTGATTTACAGCACGTTAAAAACATAAAAATATATAATACCATAAAAGCAGAACAAACAACCCCCATTACATCCACAGGATGCTTAGCAGCACACCAATAACAAGACATCATCTCAGTCTTTCAAATGCCTGGGGAAAAAAAGATAAGTCTTTACCTGGCACTAAAAAGATGTTAACAAAGGCTCCAGGCAGACCTCACTGAGCAGAGTATTCCACAGACAGGGAGCCACAACTGAAAAAGCCCCCTCCCTTGTCAACACCCGTTCATCCTCCCTCCAGTGGCGTCACTAGGGTTGGTGTCACCCAGTGCGGCCTGCAGCGCCTTCTCCGAGCGATCGTGTGCACGGCAGAGCGCACGGACGGCATCTAGGAGTGCGCAGCGGAGTGCGTGGCTGAACGACAGGGCCCAGGAGCGCACCGCCGCCTCGTTGTCTGCTGCCGCTTCCAACTTCTAACAGCCGAGGAAGGCAGCCAGCGCACCACACGAAGACTCTCATTGGTGCCTAGGCGGTGCCTGGAGGGGGCGGCTCTGGGTGTCAACCCCCTCTGGTGGTGTCACCTGGTGCGGCCTGCACCTGCCGCACCGCCCTAGTGACACCCCTGCCTCCCTCAGAAGGGGACCTGGAGAAGGGCTTAAGAAGAAGGTAAACCAGGAACAAAGATTAGATTCACAGAGTTTGGAGCAAAACAATGATCCCTGGTTTGAATGCAACACTAAGCTCCAGGGATCATAGTTTTTTCTTCCATGCACTAAGAGGGTGGAGCAAAACAGCCCAGATACATGCATTCACAGTAAAACATCAAATACGGTTTACATGACTGGGCCATTGTATTAACAGGGATATAGTTAATTTTAGTTGATTTCATGTCCAAATTTCAATTTTCCCATTCTTTAGGGAGCAGAGTATCAGGAAGGTAATTTGATACAGGTTTCCCTTTTTCATGCTGAGATTACCTATACCTGTGTTGCAAGAATTTTATGATTTGGGATCTAAGCCTTACCAGATCACGATAACTTTTGCTTCTTTCTTTGCTAGACAAATTATACACTATGTTGACTTTTCTGAAATGCTTTTTGCTTTCCTTAATATGATAGATTTATAGTTATCCAGTCACAAGATCACAAAATTCTTGTTAAAATGCAAACAAAATGTAATATTGTGATAAAGTTCAATGAAAGGATGTCAGTATAAATCAGCAAAATCATAGTGTTGGGTGCATCACCATTACAATCTGAATACTACTGTAATCATCATTTAAAGACATTTACTAAAGTGCTAGGAAAATATTATAAATGTATTTTTTAACGTTTATAGAAACAGAAGGAGCACTGTCAACCAAATTTGCATCTCATAGCAGGAACCAACACCATTACACACTGCATAAATAAAAACTCAGAATAATAATAAGTTACCTTGGCACATGAATAAGTTTTATTTTTAATACCTAAACAAAAGTGAAAAATTCACTGCCTGAGACATTTGTTGAATATAATCTTAGTTGAATCATGATGACAAGTGTTCCTAAGTACATGAATTCTAAAATAACAAGTGAAATGATTTAAATTATTGTGGCATTTTACCATAAAAAGATTCTATTCCTATTTCTCCAACTTTCCCAAAGCATTATCAGCCCTTCGCTCTCTCTCTAGTTTTCTTGCTCTCTTAGCATTTTGTAGGGTGTTTGGGGGCAGAATGTCAACCAGAAGTACACACATTTATTTTACTTCGTAACTTCACTAACATCTTTTATTTTTTTTATTTTTTTATTTAAAATATTTCTATCCCTCCCTTCTACCCTACAATAGGGCACTCAGGGTGGCTACAATAAAATAGCACACATATATAGTAAAATACACAATAAAAACGCAAACATTACAGTAAATTAAAATGCATAAAATACAATTAAAATATATAAAATGCATTATGCATACACATACAAACATACCTACATCCATATATGTGCCTATACATATAAGAGAGTGAGAATAAAAGAACTTAAAAGATAAAAATAAAAGGCTGTCCTGCTCAGAGCCCGAGACACAAGATGGAGGTGAGGCTTGATTTAATTCTCTTTTTATTAGCCTGATGGTTACACCCAAAGCACCACCCTTCATAAACCTGTGTACTCTAGCTCACTACTTTCCCTAGCTAAGGTACCTAAACAGTCTCTGCAGCATGTGGGGAGAGTTGAATCAGCACTGAAGCCTGGGCAGGCGCCTGCTTAAGAAAAGAAGGTCTTCACCTGTAAATGACGGCTCCTCCGAAGTTCCACCCTCTCAAGGTCCCTTTTCTCACACTGTCTTGCGTGGGGTAAGGGGGGCGAGCCTCCGACGGCCCAGCTGACAGCGGGGCTTCCCTAGGTGACGGCTCGACTTCAGAGAGCTGGAAACTGGTTGGTGGGGAAGTGTTTGAAGTGCCAGGCGGGGATTCCAGCAGGGGCATGGTTGGCGAGGGGTCGCTTCCCAAAGGCTTAGGCGGCAGGCTCGCAGGCAGAGCGGGAACTGCCTCGATGGAGGGGTTGGCTGAGGGAGTCTGCGGGCTGACTGCGCTCCCCCCTCCAACGCTCCCAGGGACCTCGTCCTCATCTGACTCCTCCCTGAGCTAACTCCTCTTACGCCTGGGGCGCAACAAAGATAAAAAACTTTAAACGGTGTCAGACTGACCTGACAGTCCCAACCAAAGGCTCTCTGGAACAAAATAGTTTGGCTCCATGGTATACCCCAGAGCTGAGAGCAATGAAACAATATAGAAGACAGCTTGAGTGCAGATGGAGGCAAATTCCTAGTGGATGCAATTATACACTGGTAACTGCCTATGGTAAGCTGTATTTAGGGGGCAGTAAGGGCAGCAAAAAAACAATATTTTGCTGCCACTATCAAATCATCAATCTGCCGCCAGCGGAGCTCTTCAGAATTGTCCGGGGGCTATTACACTCTGGCCCCAGGGACATGGTAGAACCATCTGAGGCCCGCTGGAATGAATTTGCTAGGCACTTCCAGGATAAAATCTTTAGCATCTGCCAGGACTTAGACTCCAGTGTTATAGCAAGTAAATCAAGTGAGGTATCCAGAGCACAGTCTTGTCCCGATTTCTTGGATGAGTTTCAGTTGGTGCAGCTTGAGGACATTGACAAGGTGTTTGGACAGGTTCATGCAACCACTTCTGTGCTGGATCCTTGCCCTTCTTGGCTAATAAAAGCTAGCAGGGATGGAACAACCGGCTGGGTCAGGGAAGTGATTAATGCCTCTCTATGAGAAGAGGTGGTCCCTGGCTGCCTGAAAGAGGCAGTAATGAGACTACTCCTGAAGAGACCCTCCCTGGCCCCAGAAAATCTTAATAACTATAGGCCGGTAGCAAATGTTTCATTCCTGGGCAAGGTCCTGGAACGAGTGGTTGCAGGCCAGCTCCAGACACTTGGATGAGACAGATTATCTGGATCCATTTCAGTCGGGTTTCAGGCCTGGTTTTGGCACGGAAACAGCCTTGGTCGCCCTGTATGATGACCTTTGTTGGGAGAGAGACAGGGGGAGTGTGACTCTATTGATTCTCCTTGATCTCTCAGCGGCTTTCGATACCATCGACCATGGTATCCTTCTGGGGAGACTAGCTGAGTTGGGAGTGGGAGGTACTGCATTGCGGTGGTTCCACTCCTACTTGACAGGTCGCCTCCAGAAGGTGGTGCTTGGGGAGCATTACTCGGCACACTGGACTCTCCAGTATGGGGTTCCGCAGGGGTCAGTTCTGTCCTCCACGCTGTTCAACATCTACATGAAACCGTTGGGTGCAGTCATCTGGAGCTTTGGAGTGTGTTGCCATCAGTATGCTGATGACATGCAGCTCTATTTCTCCTTTTCATCTTCTGGTGAGGCTGTCAATGTGCTGAACTGGCTGTAACAATGGACTGGATGAGGGCTAATAAACTGAGGCTCAATCCAGACAAGACTGAGATGCTGCTAGTGGGTGGTTCTTCTGACCAGATGGTGGATGTCCAACCTGTCTTGGATGGGATTGCACTCCCCCTGAAGGAGCAGGTTCATAGCTTGGGGGTTCTCCTAGAACCATCTCTGTCACTTGAGGCTCAGGTAGCCTCGGTGGCACGGAGTGCCTTCTACCAACTTCGGTTGGTGGCCCAACTACGTCCCTATCTGGACAGGGATAACCTGGCTCAGTTGTCCATGCTCTGGTAACCTCCAAATTAGAGTACTGTAATGCACTGTACGGGGGGCTGCCTTTGAAGACAGTTCGGAAACTGCAGCTTGTGCAAAATGGAGCGGCCAGATTGGTAACAGGGACCAGACGGTCTGAACATGTAAAACCGATTCTGGCCCGTTTGCATTGGCTTCCTGTATGTTTCTGAGCTCGATTCAAGGTGCTGGTTTTAACCTGTAAAGCCTTACACGGCTTGGGACCACAATACCTGATGGAATACCTCTCCCGATACAAATCCACCCGTACACTACGTTCAAGATCAAACGCCCTCCTCCGGGTGCCTACTCCAAGGGAAGCTCGGAGAGTGGCAACAAGGGAGAGGGCCTTCTCAGTGGTGGCCCCCAAATTATGGAATGATCTCCCTGACAAGGTGTGCCTGGCGCCAACACTGTTATCTTTTCGGCACCAGGTCAAGACTTTCCTCTTCTCCCAGGCATTTTAGCATGTGTTTTAAATTGTTTTTATATTGTTTTAAATTTTAAAATTGTTTTTAAAATATGTGTTTTAAATTGTATATTTGTTTTAATGTTTTTGATTGCTGTAAACCGCCCAGAGAGCTTCGGCTATGGGGCGGTATACAAGTGCAATAAACAAACAAACAAACAAACAAACAAACAAACAAATAAATAATACAAGTTTCCGGAAGACCATCAGGGAGGGAGCAAAGTGGGCCTTTTGGAGCAGGGAATTCCAAAGTCTGGGAGCCACAATTGAAAAGGCTCTCTCCTGCGTGCCTGTCAATCGAACTTCTTTCATTCCAGGCATGCAGAGGAGACCAGAAGCAGATGATCTTAAATCCAGGGTAGGAACATATGGATGTTAGCAGTCACTTAAGTACACTGGTCCAAGCCCGTTTAGGGCTTTAATGGTCAAAACCAGCACTTTGAATTGGGCTCAGAAACAAATTGGGAGCCAGTGGAGTCGATAAAGCACAGGGGTGATATGCTCCCTGTGCCATACTCCCATTAACATTCTGGCTGCTGCATTTTGGACCAACTGTAGTTTCATAATCGTTTTAAAAGGCAGCCCCATCTTATGCATAGGATGTTCAGAAGTAAGCCTGTCTGGGTTTAATGTGACTTTCTCCCTGTTCAGTTTATACAGGATTGCAGCCTGGATTGTTTTTGCAAAATTCTGCAAGTTTATGTATGTATAAATTATTCATTAACAGCATTCCTTATTTATTTCACCACAGAATAAGAGAAGGTATCAAACTGGTGAAATGTAGCTTTGTCCCATTTCCCATTTAATTTCCCTGATGTTGCTAGAATGTCCTAAATGAAATGTCTTCATTTAGGTTCACATACAGTCCCACTACCCAATACACAATAGGGTTCTGAATGACACATTTTTTGTTTCAGAGACAATTGGATATTGCCTATCTAAAAGGTCGCTTACACTACAGGTGTCATTTCTGTGTAAATTTAACATGGAGAGTGCTGGGATGAGCACAGCTGCTCTGACTCCCTCCCCTCAGTCATCATTAGGATTGCCCTCCACAAGGTAGAGGATGAATATATGAAATGGAGATTCTTCTATACTTGAGTGTCTCTGTGTATTTTAGAACCAGGGTACTAAAATGCATGGCAAGTCTCCTTGATTACAGGAGGCTCCTGCTTAATACATCCTCTAACTTGTAGGTGGTGATGGGGGATAGAACTAGTGCACTTGTCCTTGCACCCCCCACTCGCATGTTAAGTTTGCATGGCAATCCAATGCCTCAAGAAGGCTTATACTCTATTTGGTTGATGCCTCCTGCATAAATATTTTTAGTTTTTATATGTTTTTCAGATAATTGGTAGATTGAAGGCCAAGAAGATCAGTTGCTTGAGCTAGCAGTTGGTTGCTTAGGAAAAGCTTTCCACATTTACAGGGTAAACTAATGGGAATTTTACTTATAATATTTTCTCATTGATTGTAATCTTATCTCCTTTAAATACTGAAGGCCAAACAAGACACAATGTTAAGAATGTGACTGACTTTTAAACGTTTAGTTTATATTTATTAAATAGCAGTTACAACCCCCCCCCCCAGTCTAGATCAAGGTTGCCGCATGGGGGAAAGGAGTTTTTAACCCTTTTCCATTACCACATTCTCAATTTATTTATTATTTATTTATTATTTCAATGTATATACCGCCCTTAGCAGAATAGCTCTCAGGGCGGTGAACAAAAAAGATAAAATACAATATATCATAGTAAAAAATCACAAAAACATGTACAAACAAACAACAGAAAGCACAACAAAAACGAAATAGAACACAAATTAAGAAGGATACATGTTAAAAGTAGAAAGATTAAGAAAATTAAAAGATTAAAATTTATATTGTGTGGGCATGTGAAGGAGCGCATGCATACACACACACACACAGACACACGCACGATTGCCTCCAGAAGAAATACCAATGACAGTTTTCCTCTTGGGGCAAATAGCAGCTCCTCACCACCACCACCACCACCATCTTTATGACATCCCAATCTTGGCAAATCACATTATTAATATCACATCAACTCTGGTCCTCCAACAGAAACCTAATATTAAACATGATATGCTTTTTATTAAGTAATTTTTGGAAAATAATTCTATAATTGAAGTTCAAAAACTAGCTCAAACCATTTATTTCTGAAGGGCGCAAGAGAAATACATGTTAACTGTAACCACTGAAAGGTAGTGCGTAGCCATCATGATTAATAGTCATTGATAGCCTTTATCTTCTATGAATTTGTCTAATCCTCTTTTAAAGCTGTAAGATGGTAACTGTCACTACATCCTGTGGCAGTGAACAATAATGGCCCTCAAGCCTCATTACTAACAAAAATGTATTAGTACATTCCATAGTTTAACTAGACACTTTTCTAAACCACCGTTTGTTTGTTTGTTTATTATGTTTATATCCCTCCCAGCAGGAGCCCAGGGCAGCAACATTAAGCTTAATTGAATTAACAAGGGTGCTAGTGTTATGACAAAGGGAGAAGAATCATAGAATAGTAGAGTTGGAAGGGGCCTATAAGGCCATCAAGTCCAACCCCCTGCTCAATGCAGGAATCCAAATCAAAGCATTCCCAACAGATGGCTGTCCAGCTGCCTCTTGAATGCCTCCAGTGTCGGAGAGCCCACTACCTCTCTAGGTAATTGGTTCCATTGTCGTATGGCTCTAACAGTTAGGAAGTTTTTTCTGATGTCCAGTCGAAATCTGGCTTCCTGCAACTTGAGCCCATTATTCCGTGTCCTGCACTCTGGGACGATCGAGAAGAGATCCCGGCCCTCTATGTGACAACCTTTCATGTACTTGAAGAGTGCTATCATATCTCCCCTCAGTCTTCCCTTCTCCAGGCTAAACATGCCCAGTTCTTTCAGTCTCTCTTCATAGGGCTTTGTTTCCAATCCCCTGATTATCCTTGTTGCCCTCATCTGAACCTGTTCCAGTTTGTCTGCATCCTTCTTGAAGTGAGGATACCAGAACTGGACGCGGTATTCAAGATGAGGCCTAACCAGTGTTGAATAGGGGGAAACTAGTACTTTATGTGACTTGGAAACTATACTTCTGTTAATGCAGCCTAATATAGCATTTGCCTTTTTTGCAGCCACATGACACTGAACTTCTCTCTACCCATTTTCAATACACCATGCATTTTATATGGCTCTATTATGCACCTCATTTGCCTTTTTTGGAACTAAAAAGTCACAAATGTTGCAACGTTTCCTCATAGTGGAGTTGCTTCAGCTCCTTGATCATTTTTGTTGCACTTTTCTGAACCTTTTCCAGCTCTACAGTATCATTTCTGAGGTGAGGCAGCCAGAAGTGTACACAGTCGTTACACCATAGTTTTGTATAATATCCAAACGCCCAGTAATTGTTTCTTGTCAATCTAATATTTTTAGCAACATGCTCCTCAGTTTCCCCCCATTCCTTGTTGTCTGCTTGCATTTCTTTTGCCAAAGTTTGTGTTCCTTTTTGTTCTCCTCAGAGAATATTTTCATTTTCTGAAGGAAGCCTTCTTGGTTCTAATAACATCCTTGACTAGGATTGTTAATCTCTCTGACATCCTCTTGGAGCTGGTGGTACCTTTTCTGACTTGCGATTGTGCTCTGTGCTGAGGCAAGGTGGAACTGGGACTAGATGCAGGGTGAAGTTCAGGCTGGGTACTGGGCAGACTGAGGCAGAATACAGGAGCTGTCTCTAGGGTTGCCAGGTTCAGGGCCTGAGACTGATCCTGTATCTTTAGGAGAAGAGAAGGTCAGCCAAGTGCAGGTGTTCTTGCAACTCTGTAATGGGAAAAACAGGCCTGGCAACCAAGAGGTCTTCTGTATCTTTAAAAGTTGTGCAGGGGGAAGGGAGAGTTCCACCTTGTGGTTTTTCCCATTACAGTGTTGCAAGAACACCTGCACTTGGCTGACTTTCTCTTCTCCTAAAAATACAGGATCAGTCTCAGGCCCTGAGCCTGGCAACCCTAGCTGTCTCCTAATTATGAGTCCTGCCCATATTGTAAGGTGCTGCTTGCTTAAAGGGGGTCCAGCTTCTCCTTTAATCTCTTGCTGCAACTGAATGGGGAAGTTTCTGGTCACATTGAGTCCTTAATGGGTCCTCGTGAGTTCAAAGATAGCATTACTACATCCTCTGGCCATGGGGGTCACTGGCCCTACATGCCCATTGGATGGCAATACTTCTTGGGCGGGTCCTGCAGGTTCTTTTCCTTCTGTTCGTTTGTTTGTTTATTAGATTTATATCCCACCCTTCCTCCTGGTTGGAGCCCAGGGTGACCCAGAGAGTCCTCCACTTCAAAACCTAAAGGGTGCTCTGACTCCTTGACACCGATATACATCCTAGCTGAGCTTCTATTATTTGGGTTTTGAACAGCCCTAAAACTACTGTCGAGATCTGGCCCACTTCTCATTCCCTTTCAACTTCCTTTTCACCAGTTCTCTCATTTATGGGAACTTCCTCTTTTGAAGTCAATGTGACTGTGTTGGCCTTTCTGGGCAATTGCCCACTTATATGATGACTTTGGTAGCACTGTGGTCACCGTTCCCAATCAGTTCAACACATCTCGAACTAAGTCCTGAGTGCCACTTAAGATTAAGTCCAGACTTGACACCCTTCTCATAGGTTCCATGACCAACTGTTCTTGGGCATAGTAATTTAGGTATCTAGATTTTTTTACCTCTCTCTTATGACTGGAATATGCATATGCCCAGTCTGTGTGAGGATAATTGAATTCACCCATTACTATTTTATGTTTGTTTATTTATTTATGGTGATTATATACTGCTTAATTACTGTAATTTCTCAATGGTATACATAAAACTTTTAAAAATTGATAAAATCAAAATTAATAATAAAAACAGGAAAACAGCACTTCCTTCTTTGGATTCATCTGTGATGTCATTCTCTTCCTCAGGATAACGCTGGACATTTGGTCAGGATGGGGTAGGGAGGTAATATAATATCCTCAGTACTAGATTACTTTTGATGCCTCCTGCTTCTGTGGAGGAGTCTATAGTGATTTGGCCTGTTTGAATTGCTGTCCTGTGCCCATGCACATTCAGTGTTGGGTCTACTCCTTCCCTATTTAGATCATCATAAACATTTTGATCCCCATCCCTTACAGATGATTTGTTCCAAACTATATGTTCCTCACCTCCTTCAGCTATCCCCAAGCAGTCCCCAAGCAATCAATTTAAAAGCCGTTCTGCTACTTTTTTTATTTTAAGCACTACCAGTCGGTCCCATTCTGGTTCAGCTAGAACCTGTCCCTTTTGTATAGGCCTGGCTTTGTCCCAAAACATTTCTCAGTGCCTAACAAATCCAAAGTCTTCATCTCTTCACTACCATCATCTCCATGTATTTAGACTACTCTGTTCTGCCTGTCTAGCTGGCCTTGCACATGGAACAGGAAGCATTTGAGGAGAAGCTACCTTGAGGGTCCTGGTTTTCAACCTTCTAATTAGTTGTTGTTGTTATGTGCCTTCAAGTTGATTACGACTTATGGTGACCCTATGAATCAGCGACCTCCAAGAACATCTGTCATGAACCACCCTGTTCAGATCTTGTAAGTTCAGGTCTGTGGCTTCCTTTATGGAATCGATCCACCTCTTCTTTGGCCTTCCTCTTTTTCTACTCCCTGCTGTTTTTCCCAGCATTATTGTCTTTTCTAGTGAATCATGTCTTCTCATGATGTGTCCAAAGTATGATAACCTCAGTTTCATCATTTTAGCTTCTGGTGACAGTTCTGGTTTAATTTGTTCTAACACCCAATTATTGGTCTTTTTTGCAGTCCGTGGTATGCGCAAAGCTTTCCTCCAGCACCACATTTCAAATGAGTTGATTTTTCTCTTATCCGCCTTTTTCACTGTCCAACTTTCACATCCATACATAGAGATTGGGAATACCATGGTCTGAATGATCCTGACTTTGGTGTTCAGTGATACATCTTTGCATTTGAGGACCTTTTCTAGTTCTCTCATAGCTGCCCTACCCTGTCCTAGCCTTCTTCTGATTTCTTGACTATTGTCTCCATTTTGGTTAATGACTGTGCCGAGGTATTGATAATGCTTGACAAGTTCAATGTCCTCATTGTCAACTGTAAAGTTACATAAATCTTCTGTTGTCATTACTTTAGTCTTCTTGACGTTCAGCTGTAGTCCTGCTTTTGTGCTTTCCTCTTTAACTTTCATCAGCATTCCTTTCAAATCACTACTGGTTTCTGCTAAGAGTATGGTATCGTCTGCATATCTTATTGATGTTTCTCCCTCCAATTTTCACACCTCCTTCATCTTGGTCCAATCCCGCTTTCCGTATGATATGTTCTGCGTACAGATTAAACAAATAGGGTGATAAAATACACCCCTGTCTCACACCCAGTCGGTTTCTCCATATTCTGTCCTTACAGTAGCCTCTTGTGCAGAGTATAGGTTGCGCATCACGACAATCAGATGCTGTGGCACCCCCATTTCTTTTAAAGCATTCCATAGTTTTTCATGATCTACACAGTCAAAGGCTTTGCTGTAGTCTATTAAGCACAGGATGATTTTCTTCTGAAATTACTTGGTCCGTTCCATTATCCAACGTATGTTTGTGATATGATCTCCGGTGCCTCTTCCCTTTCTAAATCCAGCTTGGATGTCTGGCATTTCTCACTCCATATATGGTAAGAGCCTTTGTTGTAGAATCTTGAGCATTACTTTACTTGCATGGGATATTAAGGCAATAGTTCGATAATTACTGCATTCTCTGGGATCCCCTTTCTTTGGAATTGGGATATATATTGAACGCTTCCAGTCTGTGGGCCATTGTTTAGTTTTCCATATTTCTTGACAATTTTTTGTCAAAATGTGGACAGATTCAGTCTCAGTAACTTGTAGCAACTCTATTGGTATGCCGTCTATTCCTGGTGATTTGTTTCTTCCAAGAATTTTAAGAGCAGCTTTCACCTCACATTCTAAAATTTCTGGTTCTTCATCATATGGTTCCTCCGTGAATGAATCTGTCATCCTTGCATCTCTTTTATAGAGTTCTTCAGTGTATTGCTTCCATCTTCCTTTTATTTCATCTCGGTCAGTCAGTGTGTTTTCTTGTTGATTATATTCAACATCTCTACTCTTGGTTTATTATTTCCCTTTCATTTCTCTAATCTTTTGGAATAGGGCTCTTGTTCTTCCCATTTTGTTGTCCTTTTCTATTTCTATACAATAACTATTGTAATAGTTTTCTTTGTCCCTACGTACTAGTCGTTGTATAGTTGCATTTAGGGTTCTGACTGTGTTTCTATCTCCTTTTGCTTTTGCTTTCCTTCTCTCTTTAACCATTTTAAGAGTTTCTTCAGTCATCCATTGAGGTCTTTCTCTCTTTTTAACAAGAGGTGTTGTCTTTTTGCATTCTTCCCTGATAATGTCCCTGACTTCAGTCCATAGTTCTTCTGGTTCTCTGTCAACTAAGTTTAAAGCCTCAAACCTGTTCCTTATTTGATCTTTATATGCTTCTAGGATGTTATTTAAATTGTATTTTGGCATTATGAGTGCTTTGCTGTTCTTCTTTAGCTTTACTCTGATTTTCGATACAACCAGTTCATGATCTGTACCGCAGTCTGCTCCTGGTCTTGTTTTTGCAGAAAGCATGGAACTTCTCCATCTTCTGTTTCCAATTATATAATCAATTTGATTCCTATATTGACCATCTGGTGAGGTCCACTTGTACAGTCGTCTTTTTGGTTGCTCAAAAAATGTGTTGGCAAGAAACAAATTATTGGCTTCACATAATTCAATAAGTCTTTCTCCTGCTTCGTTTCTGTCACCTAAGCCCCATTTCCCCACAATTCCTAGTTCTTCTCTGTTCCCTACTTTTGCATTCCAGTCCCCCATGATTATCATCATATCTTGTTTTGGTGTGTAATTTCCTCCTGTACTTCTGCATAAAATCTCTCCAATTCTTATTCTTCTACGTTTGATGTTGGAGCGTAGACTTGGATGATGGTTATGTTAATAGGTTTCCTGTTTAATCTCATTGATATCACTCACTCAGACCTTGCGTTGTAGCTCCTAATTGCTTTTGCTACATCACTTCTCACTATTAAAGCAACCCTGTTTCTTCTTGATTTCTCATTTCCTGCATAAAATATTTTGTAGTTGCCTGATTGAAAATGTCCCATTCCAGTCCATTTTAATTCACTCATGCCAAGTATTGTAATGTTGATACGCTCCATTTCTTGCTTGACAATTTCTAACTTTCCCTGGTTCATGCTTCTCACATTCCATGTTCCTATTGTGTGCGTCGTATAACTCCGGACTCTCCTTTCGCATCTGTGCGCATCAGCCTCTGGGCTTCCTTTCGGCTTTGACCCAGCTGCGTCATTAGTCACAGCGCTACTCATACTTGTTCTTTGTTCTTCCCCAGTAGCTCGGTGAGTGCCTTCTGACCTGACTCTTGTTTTGCATTTTGGATACACTGTTCATAGGGTTTTCGTGGTAAGAGGTATTCAGAGGTGGTTTACCATGGCCTTCCTCTGAGTTTGGATGCATCTTAGTCTGGTGTCTCAGCTTTGACCATTCCACCATGGGTGCCCCTGCTAGGAGTCTAGCCTCTTGATCTAGACTCCTGACGGCATTGCTCTCAGCTTCTTCAGCACTCTCAAACCCCCTCACCACGTTAAGGTGTGCATCCTAAAGGGGGAACCTTCTACTTAGCAAGCTAAATTTTGCTTCCATGAGTGCACAACTACAGTTCCATGTCATTGGTGCTAATTTGCACCACAATCACTGATTCTTCTCTATCACAATTTTCCAGGCTATCTAGATGACACATGGCATCCACAACCTTTGCAGCAGTCAGCCACATCACTATGCAGTCAGCACTGCCATCACAAATCCAGTTATCCATTTTCATAATTACTCACTACCATGATCCTTCTACTCCTCAGAGGAGTATTCTCAGCACTGCTCATTCCCAAGTAATGGGTCTGTTCTAAGGTATAATTTTCCTCTTCCTCAGAGTAATACTCTCTTTCCCTGAAACCCTCCTTCTTTATGATAGGAGAGGAACTGTCACCCTGGGAGGTGGATGCCACTATTAGTTGTTCCACTATATTATTCTGAATGAAGTTTAAGTGTTTCCCAGCCATCCATGTTGTTTAGGATGCTTGCTTTTGGAATCAATTTGATTATAGGGTGATTGTGGTTGGTTTTGTAACATATATATTGATTTGTATTGCCTGACACAAATGTATATCAATGAGTTTGATGGATTTGGTTGCTTTGTTTTGATGCAGTAATACCAAACAAATTCACTTTATTATCTGTTATAATCTAAAGAGTATATTTCATCACTATTTGGTCCTTCAAACTACATTAAGGGCTTTAACTTCTCATTTTGTAGGTACAATTAAGAACCTAAAGTAAGTCTGCTATTGCATCAGCAGTAGGGTTACAGTTATTAAAACTGGTATGTGGAACACATCTTCAAAATGAAAGGCAACTTGTATAGTGCCATGGAATTTGGTGACATCATGCATATCCCTTCTGTAAGCAAGTTGCACTCACCAGATGGCAATGAGGCTTTGTTTTGCCTGCTTGTTTTGTTGCTAGAGGTTTATTCATTTATTCAGTAAATCAATATCCCTTCTTTCATCCATCACAGAACTTAGTATTTACATAGGCTTCCTTGATGTCAGCCCCAAACCTGCTTAGCATCAGCAGGCAGCAGCATCCTATGCCCTTGGACCAAGCCCTGTCATGACATTTACTCATATGAAGCTATGCTCTTTGCAGAAGCTAAGTTTGCTAGGATTTCTCTTTTCATTTAACCATGTTACCTATGAGGAACAGTTATGACACAGATAGGCTGATAGGTTGTCCTACCTCCATATTATAATAGCTGTTTCTGAGGCCCGATTTTGTCACTGATTGTAGTAGGTTGGTGTCTAGGCTCTATCACTTAAGACTGCAGACTGCAGGTTAAAGCCTCCCACAGCTGAATGTTCCTCCATTCAGGAAATTATCTTCATACGGAAAGCTAGATTATTCTATCGCTACCCTAAAAAAGATAATCCAGCCCTTAGGGCTTTCACAAGTTTCAGTATTTTTGAGACAAGGTCCCAAAACTGAGATTAAAATGGTTTCAGTATTTCCAGCTGAATCAATTTCTGATAGCAGGCAATACTGCCCAGCGTGTAGAGATGATTACAGTATTTGAGGCCAAATATGGCAAGTTCTAGGAGCCTTCTCTCGGACGTTTATCATATTCACTCAGACATTTATCATATTCGCTAATAGCTGTGCTGATCTTATTGATTGATTGATTGATTGTACTTATATACCTCCCCATAGCCGAAGCTCTCTGGGCGGTTTACAGTAACTAAAATCATTAAAACAAATATACAAATTTAAAAACACATCTTTTAAAAACAATTTAAAACACAATTTAAAAATTTAAAACAATTTAAAAACAATCTTGTTTTAGCAGAGAATCATAGAACTGTATGAGTTGGAAGGGGTCTATAAGGCCATCGAACCCAACCCCCTGCTCAATGCAAGAATCTAAATTAAAGCATGCCCGATAGGTGCCTGTCCAGCTGCCTCTTGAATGCCTCCAGTGTTGGAGAGCCCACCACCTCCCTAGGTAATTGGTTCCATTGTTGTACCACTCTAACGGTTAGGAAGTTTTTCCTGATGTTGAGTCGAAATCTGGCTTCCTGCAACTTGAGCCCATTATTCCATGTCCTGCACTCTGAGACAATCAAGAAGAGATCTTGGCCCTCCTCTAAGTTACAACCTGTCATGTACTTGAAGACTGCTATCATATCTCCCCTCAGTCTTTTCTTCTCCAGGCTAAACATACCCAGTTCTTTCAGTCTCTCCTCATAGAACTTTGTTTCCACTCCCCTGATCATCCTTTTTGCCCTCCTCTGAACCTGTTCCAGTTTGTCTGCATCCTTCTTGAAGTGCGGAGACCAGAACTGGATGCAGTATTCAAGATGAGGCCTAACCATTGCCGAATAGAGGGGAACCAATACTTCATGGAATTTGGAAACTATACTATTAATGCAACCTAAGATAGTATTTGCCTTTTTTGAAGCCACATCACACCATTTGTATTCAGCTTGTGATCAACAACAATCCTAAAATCCTTCTCGCATGTAGCATTGCTGAGCCAAGTATCCCCCAACTTATAACTGTGCATTTGGTTTCTTTTTCCCAGGTGTAGAACTTTGCGCTTATCCCTGTTAAATTTCATTCTGTTGTTTTCAGCCCAATGCCCAAGATCACTTTGAATTTTGTTTTTATCTTCCAGGGTATTAGTTATCCTGTCCAATTTTGTATCATCTGCAGATTTGATAAACATTCGCTGCACCTCCTCATCCAAGTCATTAATAAAAATGTTGAAGAGCACTGGGCCCAGGACTGAGCCCTGCAGTACCCCTCTCGTTACCTCCCCCCAGTTTGAGAAGGAACCATTGATAAACTCTTTGAGTATAATTCTGTAGCCACCTGTGGAGCCACCTGATAGTTGTTCCATCTAGCCCACATTTAGCTAGCTTGCTAATCAGAATATCATGGGACACTTTGTCAAAAGCTTTGCTGAAGTCAAAATATATTATGTCCACAGAATTCTCACAGTCTATGAGGGAAGTTACCCGATCAAAAGTGAAATAAGATCAATCTGGCAGGATTTGTTCTTGATAAATCCATGTTGGCTTCCAGTAATCACTGCATTGTTTTCAAGGTGCCTAGAGATTGACTGCTTTATAATCTGCTCCAGAATTTTCCCAAGGATTGATGTCAGTCTGACTGGTCTGTAGTTCCTTCTTTGCAAGTTTTCTGAGAATGTTATGTGCGACCATTGGCATGTGTATTGAGTTCAGTGAGATTTCTTACCATGCAATCATGCTCAGAGCTTGGAAGTAATTAGTTACAAGTAACAAATGACTTGTAATTAATTCCTTTTTGAGGAACAAGTGGGTAATTCCTTTACATTTTGATTGTAATAGAACTAAGAGTAATTTTATTACTTTTGTGGAGTAATTGTAATGTTTCCAGCATTACTTTTGGGCATTACTTGCGGAGGGGGGGGGAAGCAGGAGAAGTCTTCTGCTCCTCTGATTTGTGGATAAAAATCATGTGCCTCAAACTGGGCTTCTGTGCAGTGTTGCTCTTCCCTTATGCTCTGTGGGTGAGTAGGAGGTAATGTGGGAAGAGGTGGAGAGTGAGACAGGGTGGAGTGGAGAAAACAATTGTTTAAACAAATGGATGGTGGTGGTGAGGAATGGAGTGGAGGGAAAAAGGATCCGGAGGGCAAGAACATGGATAAAGGAGGAGAAGGAGGCAGCAGCAGTATGGAGATAAAGAACTGTGGAGGTGAGAGATGACAGAGAGAGAGAGAGTGTGTGTGTGTGTGTGTGTGTGTGTGTGTGTGTGTGTGTGTGTGTGTGTGTGTGTGTGTGTGTGTGTGTGTGTGTGTGTGTGAGTGAGTGAGTGTGTGAGAGTGTGAGTGTGAGTGTGTGAGTGAGAGAGAGTGTGTGAGTGAGAGAGTGTGTGAGTGAGAGAGTGTGTGAGTGAGAGAGTGTGTGAGAGAGAGTGTGTGGGAGAGAGAGTGTGTGGGAGTGTGTGAGAGAGAGTGTGTGAGAGAGAGTGTGTGAGAGAGAGTGTGTGAGAGAGAGTGTGTGAGAGAGAGTGTGTGAGAGAGAGTGTGTGAGTGAGAGAGTGTGTGTGTGTGTGTGTGAGTGAGAGAGTGAGTGTGTGTGAGTGAGAGTGTGTGAGTGAGAGTGTGTGAGTGAGAGTGTGTGAGTGAGAGTGTGTGAGTGAGAGTGTGAGTGAGAGTGAGTGTGTGAGTGAGAGTGAGTGTGTGAGTGAGTGTGTGAGTGAGAGTGAGTGTGTGAGTGAGAGAGAGTGTGTGTGAGTGTGTGTGTGTGTGAGTGTGTGTGTGTGTGAGTGAGTGAGTGTGTGAGTGAGTGAGTGTGTGTGTGAGTGAGTGAGTGAGTGTGTGTGTGAGTGAGTGAGTGTGTGTGTGAGTGAGTGAGTGTGTGTGTGTGAGTGAGTGTGTGTGTGTGAGTGAGTGAGTGTGTGTGTGTGAGTGAGAGAGTGTGAGTGCGTGAGAGAGAGAGTGTGAGTGCGTGAGAGAGTGTGAGTGTGTGAGAGAGAGAGTGTGAGAGAGAGAGTGTGAGTGAGTGAGAGAGAGAGTGTGAGAGAGTGTGTGTGTGTGTGTGTGTGTGTGTGTGTGTGTGTGTGTGAGAGAGAGAGAGAGAGAGAGAGAGAGAGAGAGAGAGAGAGAGAGAGAGAGAGTATTGTGTTTGCACTTGGCATACAAAGTGGCCTCCACCACCCTCTCTGGCTACTTTGCTGTATTTGCAGTATTTTAACTTTTTTGCATCTCAGGGGAAAATGTTTGCATGGGTGAATGTCCCTTAGTTGGTGGCAGGGCAGGGTCCGGGAGGTGGTTAAGTGAGAGAAATTATGCTTGCTGACGGGGGGGGAGTTGCACTTGGTTTGACATACAAAGTTCTGAGTGGTTGCCTCCGTTATCAGCGGAGAGACCACCATTGCTATCTTATGGATAAAAAGAATTATTCTACTATCTCTGTATGTGTTTGTTTATTTTTAATGTTGTTTTAGGCTACTTAGATGTGCAGCAGCCAAGGCCAGCACCCTGTAGGCTTTTTTTAAAAAAGCAACTGAAATGTAATTGTAGTGATTACTTGTGGGAAAAAGTAATCAGTTGCTTTCAGAACAATTGTAATTGTGATGGCAATTAGTACTTTGGGGCCATGTAATTGTAACTGTAATTTATTACTTTTTAAAAGTAATCTTCCAAGCTCTGATCATGCTTAGGACTGCAGCTTTATATTTCAGCAAAAATATTTTTTTAACATGATACACAAATCTGTGCATCTGTCCTGCTGACCTTTTCTCTTATAATGTAGAAATTGCTGTATCTGCAATACAAGGACTCTTGAAAATGGTCTGATAGTATGTCTGGCATTCAGTCCATATGAAGCAGAAATTTTGTTAACACAACTTTTTTGTGAAAAGTGATGTTCAATCAGTAATGAACTCTGCAGCAGAAATGGCCATCTCTGTTCCCTGGCATTAATCAAAGTCAACCCATCTTCCTTCCCCACACCCCCTTAATCTCCACCTGCAGTACTGGAAACACTGATTAGTAGCCCACAAAGGTCTGGTTTTTCTCCAGCTTTCCTCATGAGTCCCAGAGCTTGGAAGATTACTTTTTAAAAGGAATAAGTTACAATTACTCTTACATGGCCCCCAAAAGGAATAAATTACCATTACAATTACAATTGTTCTGAAAAGAGTTGATTACTTTACCTTTCCTCAAAAGTAATCACTACAATTACACTTACGTTACTTAAAACAAAACCCAGAGTGCCTACAAGGTGCTGGCCTTGGCTGCTGCACACCTAAACAGCCTAAAACATTAAAAATAAACACACATACCTAGCTAGCAGTGTTGGTCTCTCTGCTGGTAAGGGAGAAGGGGAGGGAGGTTTGTGCATCAAACCAAGTGCAAAACCCACATACACACACTTTTTCTCTGCCAGCAGGTGCCTCTCTTACTCAAACACCTGCCAGACCCTGCCCAGCCACCAACTAAGGCACACCCACCCAAGCAAACATTTTTCCCCAGGGTGCAAAAAATCCAAAATACTGCAAATGCAGCAAAGTAGCCAGAGAGGGCAGCAGAGACTGCTTTGCACACCAAGTTCAAACACAGTATTAACATACACACACATGTCGTCTCTTACCTCCTTCATCCCCATTCTGCTTCTGCCTCCTTCTCTTTCATTCATGTCCTTGCCCTCTGGCTCCTTTCTACCTCCACTCCATTCTTCACCACCATCATCTTTAAAACATTTTTTCTCTCCATCTCCTGTCTCATTGCCTCCCCTCTGACCACACTGCCTTTTTAAGGCATGTTAGTAAGTTTTTACACTCAGGGAAAGATGACATTTCTGGTCAAACACTTCCTCGAGCTTCAGGACTTTTACAATGCAGGAAGAGAGAGGGAGAGGGAGAGGGAGGGAAACAACTCACTTTCATCTACGTATATGGGACATAAGAACATAAGAAGAGCCTGCTGGATCAGGCCAGTGGCCCATCTAGTCCAGCATCCTGTTCTCACAGTGGCTAACCAGGTGCCTGGGGGAAGCCCACAAGCAGGACCTGAGTGCAAGAACACTCTCACCTCCTGAGGCTTCCGGCAACTGGTTTTCAGAAACATACTGCCTCTGACTAGGGTGGCAGAGCACAGCCATCATGGCTAGTAGCCATTGATAGCCCTGTCCTCCATGAATTTGTCTAATCTTTTAAAGCCATATAAGCTGGTGGCCATAACTGCGTCTTGTGGGAGCATATTCCATAGTTTAACTATGTGCTGAGTAAAGAAGTACTTTTGTCTGTCCTGAATCTTCCAACATTCAGCTTCTTTGAATGTCCACGAGTTCTAGTATTATGAGAGAAGAAGAAAAACTTTTCTCTATCCACTTTCTCAACGCTATGCATAATTTTATACACTTCTATCATTATCATAGACTCTAATGTTATTTTTCATAAATTAATTTAAAGTCAATGATTCAGGTTTTTTTGTTTTAAAACTCCTAAAGATTAAACTCTGAGTTTGGGGCAACCTCAAGGATTTGATTAGAGATACTGTACTTTCATGTCTACCTTTTATGGAATTTCAAAAAATTATGAGACCTACAGAAAAAAGTGCAAGAGACTTCTTGATTTTTTTACTCTTGTTTTTCACTATAACTTATGAGTTCTCTGTGGGAAGGTTGTGCATCACCACAAAAACTTTCAGGGTTATAGAGCAAGTGATTCTGAGACCTACAGTATAAGACTTGTAAGTTTTTGTTTTGAACAGGGGCTATACAAAGCACCAGAATGGGGGGGGTATTTTCATTTAACATGGTGGAATATGAAAAATCCATGCTGGCTCTCGTGGCTGAATAATTCTTCTAGAGGGGAACTATAACACCATTCGTGTATATGTATGTATTATTATATGTATAATAATGTATAACACCATTAGTGTATGTGTATAATTGGGAAATAGTTCTACAAATGGAGTTAGAGAAGGAAGATTAGCAAAGAAATGAGAGAACTGTGCTGTTTTTCTATTACATGCCTGCAGAAAAGAATCATCCCACAAAATTCTGTACAGATAGTCCATAGCTCCCTTATTTCTAACTTTTTAATCAGAATTAGGATGGGGTCTTTGTTGGAGAGAGTGCAAAGAGACAGGCACTTTTTTCCCTATCTAACAGACAAAACTATCTTTAATAGTTTTGTCTGTTAGATTAATCACGTAAAACCTTTTGATCAACTACAGGTACCCCTGATTAATTTGGAGACTTCTTTAAAAATGAAACTGCACATGGCAGGCAGCATCTTAGACGATGCATTCCCACTTCACTTTCATGCAGGAGGGAATACCTCTTTTAAAATGGTGCATACTCTGTCATATACATGTACTATCTAAAACCAAAAAGTATACCTAGCTGTATTCACATGGATTTCATCAATTAATTTAGCAATTATCAATTACAACTCATATGATAAATAAATATTTAAATGGCTTGACAGTTCTACTTTTTTCACATGGTGGGGATGCAAAATGGTAAGCATACTAAATCTGGTCACATTATAGACACTGATCCCCCTTCATATCCAGCTGATGCTTTACTGCATTATGATATCAACAGAGTGAAGTGTCTAGGTTTGCCCTTGTATCTTAAATGCTGTTGCCAGTTAAGCTAGACTTTCCTCGGACCCTATGTTCTTCTTCTATGCTATGTTGTAGGGCACGGTCTTGTAACCTATGCTGTTCAACATGTATATGAAGCGATTGAGGAGTGGTACTTAAGAGTTTTGGGGCAAAATGTCATCAGTACACTGCAGCTCTATTTCTCCATGTCATCTGAGAGGCTGAACATGATATGACCCATTGTCTGGGCGTAGTAGTGGATAAGGGTCAATAAACTAAGCTTGAACCCTGGGAAGATGGAGGCACTGTGGGTGGGTGATTCCCATGTCTGGGAGATTGGTCACTTGCGTGTTCTGCATGGGATTGCATTCCCTTTGAAAGAACAGGTTTGTAGTTTGGAGGCGCTCCTGCATTCATCTCCGTCACTTGAGACTCAGATAGCTTCAGTGGCTAGAGTGCCTTTTACCAGTTATGACTAGTACGTCAACTGTGGTTGTTCTTTGATAGAGATAACCTGGCCACAGTGATTCATGCATTGCTAACCTCAAGACTTAATTATTGCAATGCAATCTGTGGGAGCTACCCTTGGGCCTGATCTGGAAATTCTAGCTGGCACAAAATGCTGGCCTGATTGTTGGTGGGGACAGACTACAGCCAGCACACAACACCAGTGCTGAAAAGTTTGCACTAGCTGCCCATATGTTACTGAGCCAAATTCAAAATTCTTGTATTAATGTATAAGGCCCATATCAATTTGGATCTAGCATACTAATCACCCAATACTATTCTTTAAAACTCACCCCAGAAATAGGATCACAACCACTGTAAAACAGTGGCTCTGCTACCCTTCTTACCAAGTCAGCTTTTGGAAAAAAAGCAAAGTGAAATGTGTGTGTGCTTTCATCTGCAGTCTCTGTTTTGATCCTCTGTTATTTTTCTTTAGGGTCAGGACTGTCCCCTACCTTGTCTTCCCCCCATTTGAGTCCTAAGCATGTCTATCCATTAGAAACCCACTTCAGATACATAGTTGCTATGTTGTCTTTTGGCACATATGGTTTTTTATTGAATACAGTAATACCTCAGTTAAGGAATTTTCCAGGAAGGAAGCTCATTTTAAGTAAGACTTTTTTTAGGGTGAAACTGACAAGTTTTGCTTTGCTAGCAGGTGCCTTTGCTTTAATCTGAAACTTTCAAGCCCATGCCTTGTTTTGCTATCAACAAACTGATAAGCCTGTGCCTTTGCTTTGCTAGGGTGAAACTGACAAGCCTGTGTGTTTGCTTTGCATTAAAGGGGTCTCTTGCTTTCTCCCAGGGCTGGGGAGGGGAGGATCCAATATAATTCAGAAGAGGAGGAGGGCGAAGGGGTGGGTGCCAGGTAGGCACCCTTTAAAGCTGCCCCTACCATCTGTCTTTTAAAGTTGCCCCCAACATCTATGAGCGGGTGTAGGAACCTATCCTTAATCATTCCATGTTATTCCTACCTCTTTTACCAAAGTTTCTGTTAAAGAAGTTATGTCCAGGAACGCATCTACTTTGTTAACTGAGGTGTTACTGAAACTGAGTGGGAGTATTTGGTGCCCTCTCATTTGCTTACACTGGTTCAGGATGAGGCTTTTTTCTTATGAAATCTTGCTACATTGTAACATATATTTCTAGGATTAATTTTGAGACTATTGGACTCTTAAGAATCCACAGGTAGTTGTGGGTCTCTTCTGCTTGGGAATTGGTACTATAACAGCACAGTTATAGTAGGGTGTGACATAAATTAAAACTCTTGCATTTAAAATAGTTCCTTTTTGTTCAGGGTCCCTTTTGCAGTTTTAGATTCCTGCTTACATTCCTTGGTGGATTACTGCTTATCCATATGTGGAACTGTATCAAGAACCCACTTGAAGAAGTTGGGTTTCTTTAACTATTGTTCTTTGAAAGTGTTCTCATTCAGTCACAGTCCTGTACTCCTTCCAACCTGAAGCCTGTTTTTCCTTGCTTGGAATGTGCTACAGAGCTTAGAATTCTTGCAGAAGGAGAGGGATCCCTCTCCTCTTGCCTATTCACTGTTCTAGAACACTGTGTTGAACCAAGGGCTGACACCCATACAGTACTTTTATACATATTATTTATTGTTGTATTTATTAAATTTGTTAGTTGCTTTTATACTCACATATACACACTCAAAGCATCGTATAGTTAATAAAAAATAAAATTAAAATAAAGTAAAAGATTAAAAATATATAAAAAGTTAAAAACAAAAACAGTACATATGGTGATGGAGCAACCCCTCTTAGGAAGGCTACAAAACAGAAAACCTCCAAAAGCTTGCCAAACGTAAGAACCGAATACCTGGGAGAAATGTTTTTGCCTGGTGCCTTTATATTTATAAATTATAGTGTTTCTCATAATTTATTCTTGCAAATTATAATGCAAATAGTAGCTGCGCTCATGGTAGTAATTGTCACTTAGTGGATCATACCTGCAGAATTGAATCAAATATTATATAAGATATATTACTGGTTTAACAAAATATACTATTTTTGCTTTTTCTCTGTCGCCAGTTTAGCATTGATATATATTGTGAGGATGGGCTTACAGAAAATGAGCTACAAAAATGTAGGCTGTTTGTTTACTTATTTTTATTTTTAAAAATTATAACCTGCTCTTTAGTTCGATAACTCTCAGGGTGGCTATTAGACATAGGTAAAATGTTGGAATTGATGTAAGGAGAAAGAATTTGTAGACTAGCACCAGATATTAAAGAAGAAAGGTAATGCTAATGATACAGCATTTATGCTGAAGTAATACTTCATAATAAAAGTATTTGCTGCCAAGTTCTGCATTTTAACAACTGTAATTTAATTTTTCCAAATTATGGTACTGAATCAACCATTCCAAATAACTATAGTCAAGTTTACTTGATGAAAGTAAATGATTTTAGATATCATTATTATAATTAAATTTATATATGTGTTTGTGAGAGAGTGTATAAATATTTTTCTTCCGTGCTGTCCAGCACTTACTCATTTTTGGACAATGCATGCTTTTACAATTGTTGAAAAGAAGTTGGGGGGAAATGAAGAACTTATAAACATATGTTCATAGATATGTTATTAGCCACTTTTCAATGACACTGAGGCTGACGAGAAAAATCTGCAATGAAAAGAATAATTACAAAGTAGGAGACGTGTACCAATGTTGACAGGTGTAATTGCTTTAAAAAAACCTGAGAATTTATGTTTATTTATGTTAGTTAATGCTGTTGTAAAAATGCTTATTTACTCACATGTCACAGCTCTGAGATCTGCTCCTTAAGGACAAAGAAAGGTCACCAGTTTTTCCAAGTCCTAGTTCTTTGTCAAAAGTGGACACAGTTAATGAGGTTGGTTTGGTACAGCACAAATTCTCAGACACAGATAGAGATCCTTTCAATGGAAACAAATTTGTTTTGCTTTACCAGGTTACTTAGCGATTAATAATAGCCTTGAGATGCAGGTCAGAAAGGTCAGTGTACCCTCTTGCCAATACAATCTAAAACGTGCAGCAAGTTCAGTCCTGCAGGCTTGAAGGCCTCCAAACACTATGCATAAAGTAAAACAGGCTATCTTCCAACTTCTTTTTTCATATTAATAAGCAATTTTCAAGAGGAGTGTGGCAAAATGGGGGCCATGCCACTCTAAGTAATTCATTTATTTTGCAATTTAATCTTATGTTGGGGAAAAATTACACTGCTGCAAAAACATAGCATGGTGATTTTTAAACGTCAGTATGTTTCATAAGTAACCTTGTATGAAATATTGTATTAGAAACCTTTAACAGTAAACAGCAACAACAAAAAGAAAACATTCCAGGGATTGAAACAGAACAATACATCTTGTCCTATCTTTAATTTACTTTTGTTTTGTTCTGCTTTTGCCTTGTACATATTAAAGAAAAACATGTGATTTGCTTTACATTTTACTCTATTATGTGCTATGGATTAATATTTTGATAGGAAATTTTAAAAGGCCAGAGCATACAGGTTTTTGGAATAGTGATTTATATGTCTATAGCAAAATTATTGCCACATTACATTTTTGAAAAAGTTATCTCATTATACTGAAAATATTATTTATTTAATTTATATCCTTCCTTTTATCAACAAGCAAACCTAGCATGGTTTACAACATCCAAATAAAACACATGCATTAGAACACAACAGCATTAAAATAAACCTAAAAATCTACCATATCTAGAGATTTTGAGATATCTAGAACCTGAAAATACCTATAATTCTGGTGGACTGAAAATGTTCTCGTCTTTAGGTGGCCACAGTCAACTGATTATCATATGACCATTATGACTATTTGAATAGCTCTGAAATGCAATGGAATCCACTGTCCCTACACTTCTCACAAGCTTGACTCTAGGGATGGTTCACCTTTAAAGAGGAATTTATCAAATTTGCACTTTTCAAAACAATATGAAAATCAATACACAGCCATCCTTCAAAATTTGCACTTATCTGAATGTTGTGATGCAGTTCTTCAACCAAACAATGTTTACAACAATTAATATATTAGAGGGAAATATCCATAAAAATAAAGACATTGGTGAAAATAACATATAAAATGCATTATAATAGGAAATATTGCTTGCAAATATATGTACATTAGTAAAAGCTGCATACAAAAATGTCTTTAGTAGAAGAAAATCGCACTAAAATGAAGATTTTTATGAGGATTTTTTAAAATTGCATGTTACTGCAGAAATGTAGAGAATTGAATTTAAGATTGAAAAAATAAAAAACTGAGAGAACAGAAATTGACAGATTTTTTCATCCCTATTTTAACATGGCTTGAAAGTGCATCTTGTGTTTAGCCTTTTAATACATATTTGATGTGTCTCTAACCATGCTGGGACCATAGAAGTCAGTAACTGATGAAAAAGAGAGAGAGAAAGGAAAAAACTTTAATCATAAAAATCTGCCTGCCTTCATGTATCTTAAATTACTTGGGGCTGCAATCTTATGGTCATGTACAGGGGAATATGTTTGTGTTATCAGAGTCATATAATGGAGCTTGTGCTGTAAGAGTCATATAAATGTCAGCTAATATGCAGTTCAACAGAGATGCCAGCAAAGGTCTCCCAAACCAGGCTTGGCAATGACATTTAGCTTTTATGAGCCTACCTCAAATGGTAGGTGAACTATATAATCTTCCAAATTCATCTTTATTTTGGATCAAAATCTGAGCCCAGGAAGAATTCGTAGCTTCCCCCTTTCTGTATCTGTTGCCAGCTCTTCCCCACAAAAAAACACTGTCCTTTCCTTGCCTTACATTTAAGTGATGGTGGTGGGAGCAGCAGTATTATTTTATTTATTTAGTAAATAAATTAATATATTGCTTCAGAGCATAAAGCCATCAACGCAGTATACAGGATAAAAACAATAAAACACAAGCTCTAAAAACAATAAAATCAATTGAAGTACATGTCAAGAGTAGAAGAAGGAGGGTTTTTCCTTTTGACCCTCATGCTCCATTATCCTGACCACTGGGACCATGAGAGCGGCAGTTCTCCCAAGGACTGTTGCTGCTTCTTTCAAATATTTTACCATATGCACTTCTGAAAACACATCATTTTTGATTCACAGATGCCATCCCTTGTGGTAGAGCCATTTGTATGAAGTAGCTAGATATGGGTGAATACATGTGAATTAGTTCTTAGAGTTAAAACAGGCAATCAGCTGCTCCATGAGACATATCTGCTGCTGAACCATTTCATATTACAGGGCTGTGTGTGCATGGGGTGGTCAGTTTGACTATCCCTTCCATATGAAATAATTCCAACCATACAGGGAAATGGCAAATCTGTTCTGTGCGTAGAGGTGATTGCATTCAATTTTCCACATGTAGTATGAAATGGTACAGCCCAGGTCCAGAAATATCACATGTGGCTTCTGCTCATTTCCTTTGGCTCACAGTCATATAACAGGAGATTATAACCCTTTAACTCATTATCTTATCACTTTGGGAGTACATGTTTATCGGAGCGAAACTGAGTTTAAAAGTAGAGTGCTATTTTTGTTGAGGCCTCAGGATAGCTGCATGAGTTGCCAGCCATTTAAGCAAAGTTTTACCATTGGGGAAGTCAACCTTAGTATTCTCACTGCAAATTCTCTCCTTGTTGCCACTTTTTATCTTTTCTTCTAAAACTTTTGATTGCCATCTATGTACATGAAGACACACATAACACTCAGATTTCTAAATCATTAACAGGCACTGATCAGTTACCTAGAATCAGATCCATTGGCTGGGATCCAAAGGACTATGCATGGTCTTCCACATGTGTACTGGAGTTTTTTGCAGACCCACCTTCCTGTTATAGCTTCGTGTCCCCCTGAAAAGTCATTCCTGAGAATCACAGGATCCTCTAGAGCTGTGTGCAATGTGACGTGGGTGGTATGCAGTCAGATGGGAAATTGGTGAAACCCTGGAGTGCATGCAGAAGTGCCCTCTGCATGTTTCCTCTGCATGTACAATGGTCCTGGGTCCCGCTGTTAAATTCCATAATTGATTCAAACCAGTGTCAGTAAAATCAATGGGAGTTTTGCAGTTAACTTGAGTGAGATGTGGATTGCAGTCCCTGATATTAATTAATATGGAAAATGTTGAGGTTTTATAAATATTTACCCTACAGGAACTAAATTATTTTTAAAGCTGTATTTTATGTAAGATGCCCAGAAAAAGGTCAGAACTTACCTAATTAACATTTATTAAATCTACATACATCACTGAACAAAATTTATGTCTTTCACACACAAGGTTAATTTGAATTAGCTGTTCCTTAATACCAATAACAACAAAAGTTAATCAAGCTAACTTCTACTGTGGGTATACGTATGTGAGGGTGATACTGTAATACATTATTACTCTCAGTAATATGCAATTACATTTAATCTATGATATATTTTTAATTAAGGTTTCAGTAATTTGCAATAGAATTAGTAATTTAATAAAAAAATCATAGAGACAAATTCAGAGGGTAGAAAATGTCTGCAATATTTCTCGTGATTAATTTATTTGGAAAATTCTTTTGTGGCAAATATGGATCCAGTCTCTGTCTTAATACTGAATCTGACCATTGGTTCATATAACCCAATATTATTTACTCTAACTAGAAGCCGGTCTCCAAGGTCCCTTGGAGAGCTTTCCCATTCTGTTAACTGAGATCTACCACAGAATTATGGTTCCAATAAATGTGCAGTCTTTATAGGACCCTCTCTGACAATCCCTTAATTCCTTTACTTGTATACTTGTAAACTTGTGACTTAGAAAGGAGGGCAAAGGCTTATTCAACAGCAACAACAGATACTGCATAGTTCTTTGCTTGCAGCTTCCCCATACTTGCTGAGTTCTGTCAGTAAGCAGAGTGCTGAACTTAGACGATTGGTCTAATTCATGATGGTACAAATGCAGTGTGCTGTGCTGAGTATGTGTAGCCACCCTACAATATTTTTCTAGATCACTGTGTAGTAACTAGGGTGGCTACAAATTGTTATCATGCACATAATTTGCATACCAGTACTACATGTTTCTTTCATGCTTCAGTACTATATGGAGCAGTTTTTCCCATATCTTTAAGTCTTCCCCTAAATTAAAATATCATTTCATATTTAGAAGTTAGTGAAATCATATATGTGTGTATGTGTGTGTGTGTGTATGTGTCTGCATCTGTGTTTGAATTGATTTTTAATGTTTTTAAACCTTATTTTTAAAAATATGTTTTTAAACCTTTTTAAAATGTTTTTTAAAATGTTTTGTTTTGATATATTTTGAAGTCTATATGATGTTTTGAAGTGTTTTTAGTGCTTTTGTTTTGAAGTGTTTTTAGTGCTTTTGTTTTGAAGTGTTTTTAGTGCTGGGCTCCTACTAGGAGGAAGGACAGGATATAAATCAAGCAATAAGTAAATAAATAATATATATAAATAAATAAATTACCTATGAATCTTCAAACTCCCATTTACATAACTCTGGGTCACCCAGAAAGGTTGTAATAACACATTGGTTAAATGTGGTTTTAATTCCTTTGTTCTAATAGTACTAGCCCTGCATTCTAAATATGGCAGATTCTGATGTTGTTGATTGAAGTAAACAGTGGACAATGGCAGCATATCATCACTAGGGAAGTTGGGCTAGGAAAGAATTTTTAAATCACTAACATATTTATATGTTGGCCCTGTAATCAGCTAAATGTTTTGATACAGGAAAGAACTAGAAGAGTTTGCCGAGATGAAGGAGAAAGAAGACCTGAAAAAAGCCCTCGAAAGGGAAAAAAGGAAAAAGGATTACCTCGCCCGAAAGATGCATTACCTCCTTAGCACTATGCAGGTTGGTGTACCTGTCCCTGACAGCTCATGCAAACCACTAGGGCCCCTAGCTTGACAGAGATAAACTAGCAGGCTGAATGGGACATGACTTGTTGAAAAGATATCACAAAGCCACTACTTCAAGTTCAATTTAGTGCATTTCTATAGGTGAGAGCAGGTACCATGACTGCTGTGTGACAGCAGCTTCACAGAGGCGGCATCAACATGGCTGGCAGAAAGAATCCAAGTCAGCAATTTGATCTGCCATTGTGATAACACAACACAAAGGGCATAACCTCACTTTAAAAACTCATTTTGACTGTCTTATTGTTGTGTTGTTTCACTTGTCAAGAACTAACCAGTTATTAAACTGAGGTGGGGTTTTGTTTTTTTCAATTTTAATTGAGCTAATCAGAATTATATTCCTCTGCTATGTTTTGAAATAGATTCTTAAGTGTGAATTATCTGTAAAAAATCTTTCCAGAAAGATCTTCCTGGGGCAACAAATTTTACCGTGATTGTGCAAGCATTGTGGTTGAATATATTCTGCTTCGACTATTTACTCTTCTCAGAAGATTTGTTGTAATTCTGAAGAACTGTTTGGTATGACAGGTGTTCCCCTCTTTAATCCCTGCTTATGATCATCAGTGCAAATAGGTCTTTGCCTGCAATAAATGTCTGTTTATATGTCTATATTGGAAATGCAAGCACCATTTTTTCAGTCTTAAAGGGGTATTTGTTACTGATGATTAGACTTTTTAGGCATGCTCACTTTCTGCTTAGCAAGTGTCATTCTTCCAATCAGGGATCAAAGGCAATACCATATGATTTTGCCACAAAAAAATTAGCCCCTTTCATTTGTGTCACATCAATCATGGACAAGCAATGTTGGAGTTTGTTTACCTAAGCTGTATGGTGAGTAATTATGGAAAAGTGAACTGATTAGTAGAAATTAGTTATTTTAATTGTAAATTTAGTGAAATCAAGGTTTGTTTGTGAAGAAACAGAAGAAAAGACTACTTAATAAATCAATATTATTAAGAATGAATTATTCATCTACTCCTAGAAAGAATAATTTCTCTGGAAAAAGGCTTCACATTGTTTCAAAACTTTAATTTAGATACATAATTACCTCCAAATATTATGAAGAGTTTATAAAACTCATCTCAGTGAAGATAGAGCATGGGGGGAGTTTGTGGTTAATTTAAAAATTAAAAATCTTTCATCCCATAATTAGAGACAATCTTCAAACATACTAAACAAATAGTGCAATATGTAGTAACATGTAAAAATCACGTTCATCTTTGAAGTGTAATGTATTCATTGAAATATTACTTAATAATTTAAGAACTAAAACTTCAAGTCCCCAAAGGCACAAATGTAATTGCAGAATTGCAGTGTATTCCACATTCACTGTGAGCAGGTATGCAGCAGGTTAATGCAAGTATTAGCTATCTGCACCTTGTTCCTTGCTGCTACTCCTCTCATGGATGGGTTCCTCGTTGCTCATCTGCTGTGCTCACTTGCCTGTGTGTGTTGTTGTTTAACGCCAGATCGGTACATAATAAGACCACTCTCATCCATAACTTGATTGTGGATGAAGGTGCCGATTTGGTGTGTATTACTGAGACCTGGGTGGGTGAGGTTGGAGGGGTTGATATGACCCAGCTTTGCCCACCTGGATACTCACTGCAGCACCAGCACAGGCTGCAGGGATGGGGGGGAGAAGTTGCTGTGGTCTACAGAACTTCCATCTCTGTCACCAGGAAACCACTCTGTCTTGGAGATGGCTGTGAGGGCCTGCACCTGGTGTTGGACCGAGGAGACAGTAAACTAGGGTTGCTGCTGGTGTACCATCCACCCTGCTGCCCAGCAGCTTCTCTGACCGAGCTGGTGGAGGTCATCTCGGCTGTGGCATTGGAGGAGCCCAGAACGGTAGTGCTGGGTGATTTCAATGTCTATGCTGAGGCTGCCTTTAGTGTTCTGGCTCGGGACTTCATGGCCTCCATGACAACCATGGGGCTGTCTCAGCTTGTTACTGGCTCAACACATAGGGCAGGGCACACCCTCTACTTGGTTTTTGCTCCAGATGGAGGAAGGGGTGGTCTGGAGATAGCAGGGGTAGATGTCACCCCATTGTCATGGTCAGATCACTTCCTAGTGAAGTTTAGACTTATGGCTCCAATCCTTCCCTGCAGGGGTGGTGGACAGATTAAGATGGTCCACCCCCAGAGCCTAATGGAATCCACTGGATTCCTGAATGCCCTGGGGGAGTTCCCAGTAGATAAAGCAGATGACCCTGTTGAAGCCCTTGTCACGCTGTGGAACAGCGAGGCGCATCGGGCTGTCAACACGGTTGCCCCCGAGCGCCCTGTCCAGCACTGTGGAGCCCGTCTTGCACCTTGGTACACCAGTGAGCTAAGGGCAATTAAACAAGCTGGATGACGGCTAGAGTGCAAGTGGCGAAAGACGTGTTGTGAGCCTGATTGGGCATGAGTAAAACATCATAACCGTGCCTACTGTGTGGCGGTGAGGGCGGCGAAGAAGGCCCACTTCTCTGCCTCCATCTCATCCTCAAGTGGCCATCCGGTGGAGCTTTTCCGTATTGTCAGGGGTCTGTTGACATCAGCTCCAGGAAATGGAGTCTTAGACCCTTCGGAGGCCCACTGTGAATTGTTTGCAAGGCACTTTGAGGGTAAAGTTGCTCGCCTCCGTAGCAGTCTTGATGCCCCATCCACATCTACTGTAGTCCCCAATGAGGTGTCCAGTGCAACGTCTGCTTCAACTTCTTGGGAATGGTTTCAGTTGATGCAGCCTGATCATGTGGACAAGGTGCTTGCGATGATGCGGCCAGCAACATGTCCTCTCGACCCTTGCTCTTCTTGGCTTATTAAAGCTTAACGAGGGGGTCTGACTGAGTGGATCCAGGGAGTGGTAAACGCATCATTGTGAGAGGGAGTAGTTCCAGCCACCTTGAAAGAAGCGGTGGTTCGACCACTCCTGAAAAAGCCCACCCTGGACCCATTGGTTTGTGACAACTACCAACCGGTTGCAAATACCCCCTTCTTAGGGAAGGTGATTGAGACGGTTGTGGCGCAGCAACTGCAAGTACTCTTGGATGAAACAGATTATCTTGACCCATTCTAGTCTAGGTTCAGGCCTGGTTATGGGACTGAATCGGCCTTGGTCGCCCTGATGGATGACCTTTATCAGGAGAAGGACAAGACGAACGGCTCGGGCTTGCAGGAATAGCGTAAGGAAAGCTAAAACCCAGAATGAGCTGAGGCTGGCGAGGAAAGCAAGGAACAACAAAAAGGGGTTTTTCAGATATGTTGAAAGCAAGAGAAAGACCAAGGAAACGGTGGGACTGCTGCTCAATGAGGATGGCAAAATGTTGACAGATAATGAGGAAAAAGCAGAACTGCTCAACGCCTATTTTGCCTCCGTTTTCTGCCAAAAAGGGAACAGTGTGCAACCTTGCATCGGTAGCAATCTCAGTAAGGGGTCGGGATTGCAGTTCAAGATTGATAAGGAGATAGTCAGGAAATACCTAGTTAACCTAAATGAGTTCAAATCTCCAGGGCCTGATGAACTGCATCCCAGAGTATTGAAGGAACTTGCTGATGTACTCTCAGAACCTCTTGCCATCATCTTTGAGAAATCATGGAGAATGGGAGAGGTGCCGGAGGATTGGAGACAGGCAAACGTCGTCCCACTCTTTAAAAAGGGTAAAAAAGAAGATCCGGGGAATTACAGGCCGGTCAGTCTGACTTCAATACCGGGAAAGATATTAGAACGGATAATAAAAGACTCCATTGGCAACTATCTAGATGACAATGCTGTGATTTGAAGGAGCCAGCATGGGTTTGTCAAGAAAATATCCTGTCAAACTAATCTCATCTCTTTTTTTGATCGTGGAAATGCTGTAGATGTCATCTATCTAGATTTCAGCAAGGTGTTTGACAAAGTCCCTCACGACCTTTTGATTAGCAAACTAGTCAAATGCGGACTACATGGAAATACTGTCAGGTGGATTCACAACTGGTTGGAAAACCGTATTCAAAGAGTGGTCGTCGGTGGCTCTGCTTCGGACTGGAAGGAGGTCTCGAGTGGAGTGCCACAGGGTTCTGTCCTGGGGCCGATACTCTTCAACATTTTTATCAATGACTTAGATGATGGAGTGGAGGGAAGCCTTATGAAGTTTGCGGATGATACGAAACTGGGAGGGATAGCTAACACAATGGAAGACAGGAATAAAATCCAAAGGGACCTGGATAGACTAGGAAATTGGGCTGAAATTAATAAAATGACATTCAATAAAGACAAATGCAAGATTCTGCATTTAGGCCACAAAAACAAAATGCAGGATGGGAAATACCCGGCTTAGCAGTAGTGCGTGTGAGAAGGACCTTGGAATTGTAGTGGATCGCAAGTTGAACATGACCCAGCAGTGTGATGCTGCGGCAAAAAAGGCAAACGTGGTTTTGGGCTGCATAAACAGAGCTATAGTTTCCAGGTCAAGGGAAGTAATAGTCCCACTATATTCTGCATTAGTCAGGCCTTATCTGGAATACTGCGTTCAGTTCTAGGCGCCTCATTTTAAGAAAGATATAGACAAGTTAGAGCGGGTTCAGAAGAGGGCGACGAGGATGATAGCCGGTATGGAGAACAAGTCTTATGAGGAAAGGTTGAAGGAACTTGGCATGTTCAGTCTGGTGAAGAGAAGGCTGAAGGGTGACATGATTGCACTCTTTAAGTACCTGAAGGGCTGTCACATAGAGGAGGGTACAGATTTGTTCACTGCTGCCCCAGAGGGTAGAACTAGGTCTAATGGTTTTAAGTTGCAGGAGCGTAGATTCAGATTGGACATTAGAAGGAACTTCTTGACAGTAAGGGCAGATGGACAATGGAACCGACTGCCTAGGGAGGTGGTGGGATCCCCTTCGCTGGATGTCTTCAAGCAGAGGCTGGACAGCTATCTGCGGGAGATGCTCTAGCTGTGGATTTCCTGCTGTGAGCAGGGGGTTGGACTAGATGGCCTACAAGACCCCTTCCAACTCTATGATTCTGTGATTCTATGAGTGCATCCCTGTTGTTCTTACTTGATCTCTCAGTGGCTTTCGATACCATTGACCATGGTATCCTTCTTGGCCGACTTGGTGAGATGGGTATTGGAGGCACTGTTTTACAGTGGTTCCAATCCTATTTCCAGGGACGTTCTCAGAGAATAGCATTGGCCACTGTCTTTTGGCCCCCTGGCAGCTGTGCTGTGGGGTGCCGCAGGGTACCATCTTGTCCCCCATGCTGTTTAACATCTATATGAAGCCCTTGGGAGCAGTCATCAGGAGCTTTGGGGCGAGGTGTCAGCAGTATGCTGATGATACCCAGCTCTATTTCTCCATAACATCTGAATCGGGAGAGGCCGTGCAAGCCCTGGACCGCTGCCTGGACTCGGTGGTGGACTGGATGAGGGCCAATAAACTGACTCTCAATCCTAGCAAGACGGAGGCGCTGTGGGTTGGTGGTTCCCGAGTTCGGATAATTGGTCAGTTGCCTGCTTTGGATGGGGTCGTACTCCCTTTGAAAGAGCAGGTCTGTAGTCTGGGGGTGCTCCTGGATCCATCTTTGTCGCTAGAGGCCCAGGTGACCTCAGTGGCTAGGAGTGCCTTTTACCAGCTTTGACTGGTGTGACAGCTGCGGCCGTTTCTGGACCGGGATAGCCTGACCATTGTTGTCCATGCACTGGTAAACTCTAGGCTGGGTTACTGTAATGCGCTGTATGTGGGGCTGCCCTTGAGATAGGTCCGGAAGCTACAGCTGGTGCAAAATGCGGCGGCGAGACTGCTCACTGGAGCAGGGTATCACCAACATGTCACCCCGCTGCTGAAAGAATTGCACTGGCTGCCCATTTGCTACCAGGCCAAGTTCAAGGTTCTAGTTTTGATGTACAAAGCCCTATACAGCTCGGGACCAGGATACCTGAAAGACCGTCTTACCCCTTATACGCCCAGTCGATCACTGCGCTCTGCAGGTGAGGGCCTCCTGCAGATACCATCTTATCAGGAGGTTCGTTCTGCACAATATAGGAAACGGACCTTTAGTGTAGCAGCACCTACCCTGTGGAATTCCCTCCCTTTGAATATTAGGCAGGCGCCATCTCTGCTATCTTTTCAGCGCCTTTTGAAGACTTTCTTCTTTCAACAAGCCTTTTAAGTTGAGACCTATCCAAGTCTGCATCTGTGTTAGAATTGTTTGATATGTTTTTAACAATGTTTTTAACCCTTTTTAAAGGTTGTTTTTTTAAAAATGTTTTTAATGCTGTTTTGTTTTAATGTATTGTAAGATCTGTTTTTATGATGGTTTAAAGTGTTTTAGTGCTTTGTTTGCTGCCTTGGGCTTCTGTTGGGAGGAAGGGCAGGATACAAATTAAATAAATAAATAAATAATAAGTATTATGCAAAGTATGTTAACTTTTTTTAAAAATAAAACATACAGATTTGCTGCATCTCTATGTGTTACCTGCTCAGGGTGCCTAATGCTAGTATAAACTTGGCATGGAAAGAAGCTAAAATTAGAATTGGAATTGTATTTTGATTATAACTCAGCTTGCTAGATGATGCCTGGAGAAATAAATGACAAGCTCTAAAACTTTATCCTTATGAAATATTGAGCTTTTAATCAACTTTCTTCGTTTATCTGTGGTTTCAATAACTAGTCAAGTAACACCTAACACATCTAAGCCTTCCTTTGTTTGAAGAAAATTCTTTCTTCGTCATCCCTATAATTATGAAGCAACTTGCCATAGAATCTATGCCAATGTTTTCAAGTCATAAATTATGTTATCTGCTCCACCTACTGGTTGCCTTGTGCAAGACATCCAACTGTGAACTACAGTTAGAAATGCATCTACATTGTGCAAGATCTGTGATCGTGTTCATAATCATGTTCATAATGTTCAGTTTAAAATGGGAATTTTGAACGTGTTTTTCAGAAAAAGAAAATGAGTCCTTATTTTATTAACAAAAATTGTGTTTGCTTTTTCTCACATTATTCCCTTCTCATTTCTGTAGTGCCAGCACAAAGCTTTTACAAAGACTAAATGGCATCATTTTTAAGAATGTATGTCCTTTATATTCATGAGGCAAATCAATAAGAGTAAAACAGGAAACTTTTATTATCAATTAATAATTATAAGTTGCACTACAATTAACAATGATTAATTTTCCTACCCAAAGCTGTTTAAAATATAAGCATAAGGTCTATCCCTTTTCCATCAGTATGGGTTCTAAAAATATTTTTCTTCGCTCAGCTTCAGCAAGAAAAAGTGCAGTGCTGAAACAGTGAAAGCCAACCCAAATTGTTATAAATATTGTTCCTATGTTTTGCAAGATTTTTAATCTTCAGATGTCAAAAACTATAAATATACCTGTTCTCTCTTTCCTATTTTATTGCACTGAAATAGCTACTAACATCTTCATAAAAGTGTTTTGCTTAAATTTTCCGATAAAGTCTGTCAAATCTTGCATATTCTCTTTAGTCCTTAACTATGAAAAGTCTTAGATTCATTATTGATCTGGCTAAGACAACAAATGGTAGCATTAAAATTGGTACTGGAATTATAAAATTAAAATGTTAGTTAGCTATGATGACACACTAAGTGGCTTTCTCTTGCAGCTTGTCCTACTGTCTCCGGTCTTTTGGTTTGTAAAGTAATGATATTTGCAGTATTATTCATTTACATGTTTATTTCTATTTTGGCTCGGCATGTAATGCCTCAGGCTTATATTATTGATTCAAAAAGAGCTAAGTAGTCCATTGTAACTGTGTTGGCTGCTGAGGCTTTCTGGGATCTGCAGACAAAGATGATGTGCCCATATGTTTTCCACTTTTTAAACAACTCAATAAAAATAATGATGACATTGTCCTTGAAATGCATCTTGGTGGTACATTTGTATAGCTTGAAGCAAAATCTTACAACTTTCATACAAAACTGTAAAACGTATGATATATTTTCTTAGAACAAATAAATAAATAAATCCTCTAGAGGATTTCAGAGAAATGGCAACTAGTAATCCCAGATCCAGCTTTAGTTATGTATGTTGCATGCAACAAGTTAAGATTTAATAATAGCCAAATAGAATAAATTAACCCAGTTTAACTTTTCTTATGCAGACAAAACACTTAGATAACACACAGTCACATATAAGATGAATAAAACAAGTCTGTTGGATGGAGTACAAACATAAAAACATAATACTTTTCAGTAAATTGCAAAAAAAAAACCAGATGTTTGTATTGTGTCATTATCAGGGCACCTTGCAGTGCACAGAGGAGGAAACTGATAAGGAAGTTTAGGCAACTTCCTCAGGGGAAGAACCACTATTGCTTTATTTTGGGTCCTCCTGGACAATGGACACAACTCTGCTACTATCCTCTGATTCAGAGGATTTATTTATTTGAAAAAATTATATCCTGCCCTTCACCACCAAACAATCTCAAGGTGGATCAGAACAATAAAAAGCACCATAAATACACCATAAAATCAATTTTAAAATCCTTAAAACTGACATGACATATGCAATACATTTCATCGGTTTCATCCCAAGACATACCTGGTGGCTCTGGAAGCCTAGAATCCTAGAATAGTAGAGTTGGAAGGGGCCTACAAGGCCATCGAGTCCAACCCCCTGCTCAATGCAGGAATCCAAATCAAAGCCTACATTCGTCATTCTCCATTCCCAAAGGTCTAGTGGAAAAGCAAGTTTCTATTTGGCACTAATAATGGACCAATGTCAACACCAGCCACATCTTGGGGGGAAAGATATTTCCACAGTTGGGGTGTCATCACCGAGAAGGCCCTGTCCCAAGTCCCAGCTCCAAAGGCTTCACTCAGTGTGTTGGTGTTGTAATTGTGATGCGACGGCCTATGGCCATGCAATAAAGATTTGTTGTTGTTGTTGTTGTGATGGAATGACAAACAGATGTACTTGGCAGATCTTAAATCACATACACAACAAAAGAGAGAGAAGTGTTCCTTCAAATGACTTTGTCCTAAGTCATTCAGGGCTCAGTTCCCTGTAGGACAACTATCTTCTAGCCTTGCAGAAGCCAACAACTTCAAAATACAGCAGCCAGATAAGTGGCTGGGGTTCCTTTAGGACTCATATAGTTCCTGTTCTAAAAAAGTTGCATTGGTTGCCAGTTCATTTCAGGGCCCAATTCAAGATGCTCACATTAGGGTTCACGTAAGTCATTTGGGGCTTTACTTAGGCCCCAAATATCTCAGAGACCGTCTCCTTCCCTACAAACTCTCTCGGGTGTTATGATCATCAGAGGGAGTCTTCTTGGTGGTTCTACCAACCTTAGAAGCTCAGGGAATGGTGTTCTGGGAGAGAGCTTTCTCTGTGGCAGCCCCTAAGTTGTGGAATTCTCTCCCTACAGAAGTGCGCCTGGCACCTTTGCTATACAGTTTTTGGTTTTCAGAACCCACCCTATTCTTATGACTGAAATGTGTTTTAATTCTTTTTGATATTGTGTTTTAGATTGTGTAACCCGCCCTGGAATCTGTTGGAGGATGGCCAAAATAAATAAATAAATAAATAATAAGGACCCTTTAATCACCCAGCCAGCTCCTCCAGGAAGATGGAGCCTACAACACACCAGCTCTTAACAGAGTCTCTTGGAGCTATCCAAGGTCCTGGTCCTATATGCTTTAACTGGATACTGCCTGATTCCCCTGTAAGCCTCAAGATCCCATGAACCTGGACATATTGAAAGCATTATTATTTCCCTTTGCCAGAAAGATTAACTGGTGAGGCAAATATTGATTTGGCCCTGGGAAAATGAATCCATAAAGTATGGAAAAGGTCCCAGAACTAGGAGCTCTGGTGAATGAGCCAAAGTAAAGGGTTGTTTGTTAGAATAAATGAATAGTGATAAATGAATTATTAAACAATTGATGATATATCTCCTTAGAAAGAATAGAAAGTTCAGCTTGATTCACTCTTCTCAGGATGTTAAAACAGAATGGAATTTTTGCAAGAGAAGTTACTGGGATATCTTTTAAATGTTATAGCAAGACTATGGGTGCTGCTTTTCCTTGAATTTATCCCATGGAGTAGCTATAACATTTAAAGATGTGCAATCATGTGGGCAGAACCGTTTGTTTGTTTCTCTAACTTGAGATAATCAATTAACTACAATCAGGAGTGACTATTTTGTTTTAAAGACCTGTGTGATTGGTCTTGCCACATGGCTGTGGGCTTTTAAATATAATCAGGATGGGAGGTAGCAGTGGCATAGTTGCTATAACACTTAAAAGGTACTTGAGAGAGGCAAAGGAACAAACTGTCATTTATGAAAAGCTATGTTAAGTCCCTCACTGCAGCTGAGCAATCTGGAGGCAGCTAATTAGGTAAAAACCATAGCACAGAGGGGCAAGGTAAATATAAGGAAGTTCAAATGGAGGTAGGCTAAGTGACCTAGCCAAAATGGAAGTTCTTTAGCAATAACACTGGACCTCATTTACAGTGCTTCATCAATGGATAAGCAAGACATCATTTATATACTACAGTTACAGATTATAGAATTTCCAACTTTTTAAGCAAAACCACTATTAAATTCAGTAAGAATTTTTGTACTGCAAGATTCTTGGATATAAGAAATTAAGTGTTTTCCATGTACATTTCAATCCAGTTAAGCCAAACGTCTTGAATTTAAGCTATTGACACACCACAGTTCTAAACAAACTGACTTAGGACTTTCTTTCAAGTACATGAGCTGAGTGCATGGTTTAGGAATCTGATGTGGAGGTCAGCCTTTCTTGCAGCTCATAGCTATAAGCCAGTATGTGTCCCATAGCTACCGCAGTGTTTGAAGTCATTCAGATGGTTGTCATTTATTTAAGTTCTAGCAGGTGAAATCTAACAAAAGGTGCGCTTTTGTAGTTTTTCTTATCTCTGAATAATATTTAGAAATGAGTGAACTACAATTTTTTCATTGAGGCTTATCTGATTCATAATATAAAGATTCTTAGTCAGGCTTTTCCAAAATGAATGCATACTTCTGATTGTAGTTAAGGGAACCTGGTGGTATTTGTAACAAAAAGACCTTTATGGAATGATTCTCACAATATTTTCACAGTATGTGTGTTTAGATTTTCATGTCATTCCTTCACCTTTTAAAGGGGCAAGAGACAACCACATCCCTCCTCTCCATTTGGAGATGAGCAAGAATGTTCACTGGAATTCTTATGGCAGCATTAACTGCAGTACCTGGAAAACTATTATGTTTCTTTCCAGTTCTCAGTAAGAGTAATTGAATGTTGAATATCTTACTAAATGCTGGACTGTGACAATGTGTTAACACTCTTGACTATCTCCTAACAGCAGGACAATTATTTGCTGAGTGGGGTTTTTATAAATCCCCTGGCAGTAGTATGTCGTGATAATTATGATGAAGTGCGCTGGTCAGTGTTGATTCAGCAATTCCATTTCCAGCAAATATTTCATTCACACCTCTCCTTCATGCTTTTACCTTTGTGGTTGTTTTTTTTAAAAAAAATAAATGTACTTTGTTTTCTCATCTCTCACTCTCTTTTACAAAGAAATTAGAATAGATTACATCCATGCAAAAAAATTCAAGGAAGGGGCCAACCATTTGCAAGAGAAAGGATTTAGTGATAGTACGACAGTAACATGTCACACAATGTAGTTGGTAGTTTATCAGCTTTGGACAGAGCCACATTGCTGCATTTTGGGGCTACCTGTGGGATCATTATTGGCCCTAAATGCCCAGGTTACAACTATTTCTAGGAATGCTTTCTCCCAAATTCAGTAGATATACCAGCTGTACCATTCCTGGGTACATGAGATCTGACCATCATCATACATGCCTTGGAATCTTCTTGGCTACATTTCCGCAGTGGACTGTATGTACAGCTACTCTTGAGAAAACAAGGCAGGTCCAGATAGTAGTTCCAGAGCTACTGGCAGCGAGCATATTGCATCAGTATCCACTGCTATTCAAGTTAATTTTGGGGGCTGTATTCAAAAGTAATAGTATTGACTAAATCTCTAAAAAACCTGAATGTCCCTATATTAATTACAGCTGAGATGAAATTTCTCAAAATATATGTATGAGGATTCCTATCTTGCTTCCTTGTGGAACCCAAGTGTCTTTAGAGCTCCAATGTGTCTATTACATTCAGAGGAATCTGGTAAACCCCTCCACCTTTCAAGGTTAGGGCTCTCCTCATCTGTAGACACACTCTTACATTTGTTTATTTTGCCACTTAGTCCGCCATTAGAGTATGCTTCTCCAGACATTACAAATGTTCTCTCTCTTTTATCTATTTCCTCTCTCCTAGGTAATGCTTGCAATCCAAATCGATACACTCACTCATCCATGATTTAATTGTAGATGAGGTTGCCAACCTGGCATGTATTACAGAGATATTTCTAGGAAGCTCCTCTATCTTGGAACTGGGTGTGGGGGCCTGCAAATGGTGTCAGGCCATGGAGACAGTAAAGCTGAGTTGCTGTTGGTGTACTATCCACCCCTCCCATTAGCTTCTCTGACCGAACTGGTGGCAGTGGTCTTGGGTGTGTGATATAGAAACCTAGAAAGGTAGTTCTGGGTGATTTCAACATCCATGCTAAGACTGTCTCTAGTATTCTGGCTTAGGACATCGTGGCCTCTGTGATGACCATGTGGCTGTCTCAAGTTGCCATTGGTCTGACACACAGGATAAGAGCATGCCCTTGACTTGGTCTTTGCTCCAAATGGAGGAAGTTATGGTGTGGGAATGGGGGTGGTGGATATCACCCCATTGTCATGATTGGGCCATTTCCAGTTCCCCATCCCATTTACAGTGGTAGTGGACCAATCTGGATGGTCTACCCGTGGAGAATAATGGAATCCTGGGATTTTTGATACTATTGACTATCCTCCTGAACTGCCTCTGTGGGATGGGCACTGGGTGCACTGTTTCAAAGTCATTCCAGTTCTTTCTCCAGGTTCGGTTTCAGAGAATGACATTGGGTGATTATCTCTCTACCCCCCTGAAGGGGGTAGGATATCTAAAAGATCATCTCATTCCCTACATACTCACCAATTACTGCTTTCTGCTGGAGAGGGCATCCTGCAGATATCATATCAGGAGGTCCATTCCACATGATGTTGGAGTCAGACCTTTTGGCAGCATCTGTCCTTTGGACCCCTCCCATGATATATTTCAGACAAGCGCCTTCTCTGTTGTCCTTTCTGCACCAATTGAAGACATTCCTCTTTCAACAAGCCTTCTAAGTGAAGATTTTTATCCCAGTTATCTGTATTAGATTTGAATTGATTTTATATATGTGTTTTGATAGTGGTGGTGGTGGTAGTAGTAGTTTTTAATTGTTTTTAATAGTTTTATATATATGCAAATGTTTTAACTTTTATATATGTTCTATATATGTTTCATTGTATTGTAAATCACTTTAGGGTACCTCATTGGAAGTGAATCATAAATGAAATATTACTACTACTAATAATATGAATTTCATAACCTGATTTGGAGGAGTTGTTTTCTCAAAGATCCACCCCATGTACATGTGGGGAATTACCTCAGAGACTGTAGTTGCAGTACAAACATCAGGCTATATACAATCTAACTCTTGTTCAATTGGTCAGGGAAATATCACTCTTGTCCAAGACCTCAGCATTAAAAAATAGTTTTTTAAAAAATACTTGGCCATTGAGAAACATGATAATTTAAGGCTAGTAACATTTGCTCTTGTGCACTACTGGGGGAGGGGTTAAAGGTGAACACACACAAGTGCAGAAATATCTGTATTCATGCTCAGAACAGAAAAAGGCGGTGGAGAGAGGAGTAGCTGAAGAGTGGGACAAACCTCCCCTTCAGATATATTCTGTCAAGCTTTGCTGAGTGGTGCTGAATCCCAATGAATATCTGTGACTAAATGGACACACAGATGGAGCTGAAAGACCTGTCTGGGATATAACGCTTCCATCTGGATGTACCCTCAGTCATATTTAAAAACGAATGGAAATCTTTCATTTCTGCTAGGCATTTGAAGACTATTGAACTATCTGCAGCTTTCACAAAAAAAAACTAGATGGATATTTTTGCTGCAGTTTATAGCACAGTGGGGAGGAGAGCCTGGCTGGGAGTCCAAAGTCTGTGAGTTCAAATCCCCGCTTGTGAGTGGCTCAGGGGTTATGTGCCCTGCTACCTGTGCAGCCATGGGCAAGCTGCATAGTCCCAAGGAGCCCATTTGCCCCCCCAGCTGGCAGTTGCAGACAAGGAAGGGGCTGGCTTGTGCAGCTGTGGCAAGCTGAGCAAGCCCTAGCCTGCTGGGGAGGACTAGCCTCAGAGGGAGGCAATGGTAAACGCCCTCTGAATACCGCTTATCATGAAAACCCTATTCATAGGGTAGCCATAAGTCGGGATCGACTTGAAGGCAGTCCATTCCCATTTTTCATGTATTAAAATACTTGATACCACTTTTTTAAAAGTTCAAAAAAGTTAACGTCAAGATAAAAAGTATATCAACACCAAAAATAAATAAATACAGAATGTATCATCATCTACAGAATACCCAGTAAAAAACTTCACTTAACAGCCTGTTGGAAGAGGTCTTACAACCCCTTCAGAATATCAGCAAGAGATCAATCTCCTAACCTCACCTGACAGGAAGTTCCACATTTTTAGAATTACATTTTATTATATTTATCTGGACTATTCTGTGCTCTTATATACTGAACCCTATTAGGTCAGACCAAGGTTTCACCTTGTCCTGCATAGTCTTTCCAATAGTGGGCAGATAGAGTTATCTAGAAGGTCTGCAAAGCAGGGCATGAAAACTGTTCCATTATATATCCCTCACATCTGGTATTCAAAGGAATACAGCCACTGAACATGCAGGATTCATTCAGCTATCAAGGTTGATAGACCTATTCTCCATTAATTTCTTTTTGAAACGTTCATCTGAGTAGCAGATACCCACATCCTGTGGAAGTAAATTCCACAATTTACCTATACATTGTGTGGAATTATATTTCCTTTTGTCTGATCTCAGTTTGCTACTGATCAGTTTTATTGAGTGACCCTTGTTTCTGCTGTTATGTGAGAGGGATGAAATTTTTATCCACTCTCTCCTTCCCATTCTTTATTTATTTATGATATTTATTAGTCGCTTTTTCCCCAAAATGGAACTCAAAGTGACGTACAAAAAAAAACTGTGCTCAAAGTGGCTTACAACAAAAGCAAACAACAATTACAAAAACAATTTCATAATAAAATAATACAACAGCAGTAATAAAACAATAACAAATGTCACAGCAAACACAAAAAGCTTTTCAATACTATTATTTATTTATTTATTTCATTTATTAATCACCTATCTGGCTGGCCATCAGCCACTCTAGGCGATGTACAAAGCAAAATGATACAGAAATGATACAGAATCTAAAAAAACTAAACAATAAAATAATACCTAACCAGCATTAAGAACAACATAATACAACCAAACAAAACAATAAAAACAAGGAATCTTCCATGATCTTCTTCTGATCTTCTTCTCCAGGTGACCTCAAGGCGACTCCAAGTGCATGTGCCTCGGTGCTGCCTCAGGCAGCCCCTCTTCTTTATATACCTGGAGCAGGGAAGACACAGGATGGCAGAGTTGTGGAGTAACTGGAGCAAGTGGCCACAGCTGCAACAGCATACAGAGTCTCGCAAACACAGCATTCTTCCACACATTGCATTCTTTAGCAGGCCACATTAAACCTCTTGGCAATATGGCAAAAATAAAAGGAAATTAAGACCGTTTCAGCTTTGCTCCTAGAAACACCCCACCCATGATGTTACTCACAGTCTCACTCCTGCAGCCACTTCTTGCAAGCCCTCCAAAGGCCAGAAGTAGTGTGGTAGCTGGAAACACCACGTTCATGATTTTATGCACGGTAGCTCAGACAAGACCCATCATCTTCCACAGAACTTGCCATGTTGGTAAAACTGCAACCTCAACCCTCTTTTTAATACCACTGTTAAAGGCATGGGAGTGGAGAAGAGACGCTTGCTTCAATACGGCTTTTGCAGGTGTTGGTTTCCATTGGCTCCGTACTTCTCCTGGAGCCGCAGCACCTGCTCCACGCTGAGGCCGCAGCTCTCCCGCATGCCGAAGCAGCACAGGACCTCCTCGGCTATCGATCACACTGTGCCGAGGCAGCTTCGGCTGCGTTCTCAGGAGCAGCGTCCAGGGTGCCCTCCCCCACCACTGGTGCTGCCACAGACGCCACCCCGTCTGCCGCCCCATCTTAAACTTCTCATATTCCCTTCTTAATTATCTCTTTTCTAAACTAAATAAGACTCAAACACTTTGGTCTTTTCATTTCAGGAAAGGTACTTGGATCCCAGTTTGTAAACAGCAGTTAAATTACAGTTCCCCAGTTTGGAAACGATGGTTTTAATAAGCTAGGATAGAAACACCAAAGGCAGGGACATGAGGAGCAAGTGGAAGTGATCAGGAGGGAGCATGCAGGCACACAGCTTGTTCTCATAAACTATTATTCATTGGCCTGAGATAGTGACATCTGAACCGAGCTAATGAGTCAGGCGAGGGGAACAAGAGAGAGCCTATATCAGAAAAAATGGCTATCTTTTCCCCTTGAATACATGCTTAATCCCTTGATCATATAACGTGCATGCTTGATTGTGGCTTCACTTTTTTTCATGAGTTACCTATTCTATGTGTTTTGAGTTCTCTGTTTTGATTTTCCTAATCTGTAAAATGGATCAAAATGTCTATTATATGATTAATTCCTTAACTGTATAATGAATGTGTGACTTGATCTGTAGTCTGTGGCTTGGTTCACTTTCTTGAGCTAATTGCTCTGCAGGCACTTGATTAATTCTCTTTTGGAAAAGGGATTATTTGTAGCTTGGATTGTTGTTTTAAGTGGGTACCTGATATCATGTTCAAGTTTTATCTCTTCAACACTTTAAATAAGCTGAATATATTAAGTAGCATTTATCATTATCATGTGTAGGTGGTGTATCTGGCAGCAGGGACCTGTAAAAAATGCAATAGCTGCAATGCATCTGTGGAGACAGCTTTATTAGCAAAAGAAAATTAGAAGAACATGGATTCTATACAAGTTGCCTGCTCAGTGTAGGGAAAAATGCTTGGAGGAAAAAATGTGTGTGATATTTATGTAATTCATGAACTTGATCAGTACCAGCAATATCTTTCTCCCTGCCCTCTGCATGCCATTCTCAATTATTAAGATTAAAAATTATATGAAGAAAGCAAAATGATACACTGTTTGAAAAGGAAATGATTCAAAATATTAATGTAATGCCAAGGATGGCTGAGTAACAAGTGGTACATAGGCTCATATGCTTGGGGTCAGGCAAAATTAATAATATTTCTGGGTCATGCATGGATTTCCCTGCTGGAAGGCCTGATGAGGAAGAGAATTCTAGAGCAGAAGTGTAGAGAGAGTTTGTGTGGCTTGGTTTTTCTTTTGACGGAATCAGAATCATAGCTTTAAAAAAACAAACACCAACAGAGCTTTCACACCTCATTTGCCATATTCACCACTGGGCCACTATTCAGCAGAAGGGCATGCTGCAAGGAGGTCAGTAAGAAGCTATTAGCAGAGTCTCCCCCAGAGGTTTCTTTGGTCTTATTGAGTTGGAAGTTAGCATGACAGTACCGCAAATAGCTCAGTTGTAGGTTTTTTAACAGTTAGCACAGATTTCCCTATAGCGTTTGTCACTTCAGAAAATTGTTCCTGAAAATGAAGTCCCAGAAAGCCAGGTTTGACAGAGGCCCTTGCGAGAGATGCTTGTGAAGAACATGGATAGAGAAAAATGTGTCATGCTCTGCATAGACTAGATGTGATTTGAAGGGGGTGTGGAGGTAACCTATACTACTATTTAGAAAGAAATCTAAAAAGCTTCATTTTGGAGTTTTTTAAAAAGCCACCAAAGTATTGAATAAATGTATAATCAACTAACAAGGAAATGATTCAAATGTACATTTTCTACTCTGCTAAAGCAACAGTAATGATTTTATAATTGGGTGTACTGAGTGATAAAAACAAAAGAACAAGAAATTAGGAATGGCTCTAGGGTTGTTGACAGCCTAACTAATTTCTGATCAGTTTATTCACCAACACTTTTTTATATGGCTAGCTGGGATGAGGGCGCAGATGGTTGAATGGAAAGAAAACTGATTGTGCATTGTCACCATAAGCTAAACCAAAGCGGAATCTTTATAGAGGAACTCATAAATAAATAAATAATCTTTATTGTCATAGTCAATGACCAGAATGTAGAGGAACTCATAGATGAGTTCATTTATGCATTTTATATACTTTCAGATAAAACTACATGGTTTGTTGTTCTACAAGATATGTTTTTAGGATAGGGCATGCTGACTGCTCTTCTACAACAAGACAAACAATGGGTAAGATCCAGTTGTTGAGCACTTTAAGTCTTACTGGTTTCAGCAGAATAACTCTCTCACAGTTGCGTACCAAGGGCAAGGCAGTGGGAAAGGTCCGCCCCAAGTGCATGCAATAAGGAGGTGCAAGAAAAAAGGGATTGCCTGGAGAATGACTGGGTGGGGGGGAAGGAGAAGCTGGGACGAGGAAGGGCAGAATGGCAGCAGAAGGCTGTGGGCAGGGAGGTGCTCCCTTCAGACGGACCCCCTCCATCGGAAGAGCCACCTGTGAGCTGCAAAAAAGTGCCTCCGGCCGGGAGAGAGAGCCCCACCAGCTCCCGCTAAGACTGGATCGCTTGCCTCAGCCTCCTTGGCAGCATCAGGGCTTCCCCATCCTGGCTTCCACTGTGCTTGGGAAGGTGGGGAGCCACGGGAGGGGTGGGGAGAGGAGACCCCAATGTCCTTCAGAGCACCAGAGGTTAATTAAGTGTGGCAGGGGGGGAGAGAGTTGCGGAGAGCGAGAGCAATCCTAAGCGAAGAAGGAGGGAGCGAAGCCAGAGGGAGGGAGGGGGGAAAGACACACCCATGACAAAGTTCGTGGGGGCCAAACTTATTGCGGGGGGGAGGGAGAGAAAGACTTTCTCTTCCCCCAAGGAAAGGCAGGCAGACTTTCCCCCAAGGAAAGGCAGACGCCCTCCCCATAGAAAGGGGTTTTTTGCCTTTGGGGGTTGGAGGTGGGGCACTTCCCCCCGGAACTCCCTTGCAAGAGGTTTGCTGCTATCTATCCACTTCGCCTTGTGCCAGACATCATTTTATACACACCTATCATGTCACCTCTAGTCCAGCATCCTGTTCTCATAGTGGAGAACCAGATGCCCATTATGGGAAGCCCGCAAGCTGGACCTGAGTGCAATCGCACTCTCCCCTCCTGCAGTTCCCAGCAACTGGTATTCGAAAGCATGCTGCCTCTGACCATGGAAGCAGAGCATAGCCACCATGACTAGTAGCCAATTATAGCCTTATGATCCTCCATCAATTTGTCTAATCCTCTGTTGAAGCCATCCAAGTTGATGGCCATCACTGCCTCCAGTGAGAATGAGTTCCACAGTTTAACCATGCGCTGCATGATGAAGTACTTTCTTCTGTCTGTCTTGAATCTTCCAACATGCAGCTTTATTGGATTCTAGTGATATGCAAGAGGGAGAACCACCTTTATCAACATGAAGAGAAATGTTCATCATAATAAAATGTAGGGCCACCCAACAAGGTGGAATGTAAGAAGATTTAGGATAGACTAAAGGTAGAACTTTTTCACATGGCATATAACTCATTTACGATAGCTGTCCTGGTTGCTTTTAAATTGATTTTTTTTAATGTGATGTCACTTATGTGTTTTTATTCTCGCATTCATTGTATTATAATATATTCATTGTTTTGTGATTTCAAATTGTGGTAAGCTGCTCTGAGAGGTTCTTCATGGGCTATACTGCTAGACCTTTTCATAAGGATTAAAATAATTCATGTAGCCTGCTTCTCAAGATGTGATGAAGACTACTAGCTCAAATGGCTTTTAAAAAGAGACAGGCAAATGCTTTGAGGAGGGTGGTTGGTGGCTCTGATGTAAGTGGGGAACTTGTTGAATGGACACCAATATGGCAAATGAAGCTCAGTATAAGCAAAATGATGTGCATTGGGACAAAAAAATGATTTAGCATATACATTGACAGGTTCTGAACTGGCAATGGCTAACCAAAGAAAATGTCCTTTATATTATAGACAGTTCAGCGTAAACATCAATGCAGTGTGTGGTGGTGATGGTGGTGAAGAAGGCAAATTCATAGCTATGGATTATTAGAAAATAAATTGAAAATAAAATAGCCAGTATTATAATGATCATATATAAATCTATAGTGTGGCTACTTTTGGGATATATTTTAGAGTTCTGGTTACCCCACCCCAAAAAGAATATCACAGAGCTGAAAAAAGTGTAGGAAAAGGCAAACAAAATGATCAGAAAGTTGGAGCATTTTCACTTTGAGTAAAAAACAAATAATTTGTGTCCTTACCTTTAAGTAAGCAGCCAATCTTCAAGCCTGGTTATCCCTCTGCATGTAGGAGTGTTTTCAATAGATTTTAACAGCAATAGATAGATATAGATAAATAAAAGCTTGCTTAACATTTTGACACTAAGAGTTTGAATTTTCCTGTGGGACACACTAATGAAAAATGTGTTACAGCTAACTGGGGAGCATGCCGTCCTCTCATTCCCAAAAGGTTAATATATTATGAGAAGCTGGACTTTAAGTTTCCCTAGGAACCAGAAATCAGCAGCAGTTGCAACAATATAGACATCCACCCTGTCCTCTACATCTGCTTCAGCTCAGTTCTAATGCTATTTTCATTTCTCTTATTCAACAATTCTTAGCAGTTAAGAAGATAATGATGCTACCTGCATAAATGGTGTTTAGGTATGCCAATGATTGTTCTAAAATGGCTATCCCCTTTTTGGAATAATATACAGTCACAAGAGTGGCTGTATAATATAGTCAGCATGGATTTTTCACATTCCACAATGTTAAATTGAAAATACACCGCCCATGCCATTCTGATGCTTCCCATGAGCTCATTTCAAAGCAAAACCTTACAAAACGTATAGTCCTGAACTCAGAAACGCTTGCTTAACAACCCTATAAATTTTCATGGTGATACACAAAATAGTCAGAGAAAATCGAGAGTTCAAAGTGTAAAAAGAGAGAAAACAGACCCCTGATTGACTTTTTCTGTCAGAGTTCTCATAATTTGTTGAAATTCATTAAAAATCAGCCATGTTCACAGAGTACCTGTAATTCTATTACTGACCTTGCCCCATACTCTGGCCTCCATCTTCTACAGTTTAAAAGTTTAAAAAATGCCTGGCTGACTTTTAATTAATTTAAGGGATTTTGGCTTGAACTCAATGGTAATGTCGGGCATGCTCAGTAAGAGCCAACTGTCACTGTTCTAAAAGCCAGACTCAGTGCTGCTGGGCTTGCCTAATCATGGGGCCACATCCACACCAGACCTTTATTTCACTTTAGACAGTCATGACAGGAATCCTAGGAAGTGTAGAATGATTTAACTGTCAGCTGCTCTGATTGAAGCTCTGTGAAGGGAATAGGGCATCTCCTAGCAAGTCCCAACACCCTCCACTAACTACACTTCCCAGGATTCTTTCAGGGAAGCCACAGTAAAGGTCTGGTGTGGATGTGGCCAGGGACAACTTTGGTTTAAATTTGGATGGGAGGCTACATGTGCCTGCTGTAGAATAAAAAGATGGAGGAAACCCTGAAAAAGAATGATACTGTTCACAGTTTTGGAAAGCAAAGGGCTTCCCCTCTGCCCACTGCCCACCCATCCAATCTCCTCCCCTCCCCTTCCTGCCCTCCTCCCCCCCCTCCTGCCTGCTCCTCTCCCCCTCCTCCCCTCCCTATCCTCTGTGGTCAGTTTCACCTATCCTAAGCATGATTGTAGGAGAGGAAATCCTACTGAACTCAATAAGCATGCAAATGATCAATCCATTCTCAGTAAGCTTGCACAGGATCCCATTTCTTATCTCCCGGATTAAAAAACAGAGAAATTCACTAATAAGCAAAAAACCTTGCAGTTTAAGAACGTACCTATAGCCCACAGATATTTCTATCAATCTTTAAAAAGCACGGAAATTGGGCAGCTATAGTGAATGCCCCAGGGGAGCAGGAGACCTGACCTCCTCTCTGAGATATTGTACTATGCTACAAATTTGTCAAAATGCAAAGACAACTTTGCTTGGTCTTTCACAGTCCAATCCACTTCCTGTGTAGCTTGGAAAAATATGGTAACGTTCCTCTGAGCATATGGTGAGTGGTCGCAACACCTGCAATCAGCTCAAATAACAGAAACAAGACATGTGCTGATCTTGTTTTAGCTGGAGGAAGCAACGATATTAAAACAGTTGATATAGTTCAGATAGTCACTTTAAATATGTTTGATTTATTTTGCAATTTTAGTGAAGTTTCTTTTGCTTCTGTTTCTGTGAATATGTGAACTACAGCAACACTTTGCAACACTAAAAAAAGCTCCAAAACAATTGTGGAATAATGGCACTGACTATCCTGCAGAATAGTTTGCAATGGACATGAGGAGTGTCTCAGTTTACACAAGATAAAACAGTGGGTTATTATCGCAAAATATATTATCGCAAAATTCTAGGTGTGCTCTATGTATTTAATTGACCATGTCCACCTTTCTTTAAGTGGAGTAGTTTAAGCATAGCAGGCTGAAAACATGCATCTTGGACAGGCCAAGTTTGTTTTTTCCAACAGCTAGAGTCATTCCTGAAGTAGCAACATATTGTAATCCGTCTGATTTTACATCAAACTGCAGTTTTAGATTCAACTGTTAATGCACCCAAAATAGGAATAGAGCATAGCCTCCAGTTTGAAACAAAAAAGGCTATCTTCACCATCATATGACATTGACCAATAAAAAGGCTTTGAAATTAATAAAAATAGATTTGACACCGATTTCTGCGATGAATAATGCGAGAAATATAATTTTCTAGGTTAGATTCTCTGTAGAAACAGTAGTAACATAGGAAAGAAGCAAAGGAAGAAGAACGCCAACAAACATACAAAAATATAATTCTCCATCTTTGGAGATGGCAGGTACTCACCATATGCTCAGAGGTACATGTTACCAAATTCTTCCAAGCTACACAGGAAGTGGATTGAACTGTGAAAGACCAACCCAAATTGTGTTTGCATTTTGCCAAATTTGTAGGGCACTCCAATATCTCAGAGAGGAGGTCGGGTGTCCTGTTCCCCTGGTGCATTCACTATAGCTGCACAATTTCCCTGCTTTTTAAAGTTTGATAGAAATATCTGTGGGCTATAGGTACATTCTAGCAAAATTCTAGGTGTGCTCTATGTTTTTAATTGACTATGCTCACCTTTCCTTAAGTGGAGTAGTTTAAGCATAGCAGGCCAAAAATATGCATCTTGGGCAGGCCACATTTGTTTTTTCCAACAGTTAGAGTCATTGCTTAAGTAGCAACATATTGTAATCAGTCTTTTACATCAAACTGCAGTTTCAAATTCAACTGTTAATGCACCTAAAATAGAAATAGAGCATAGCCTCCAGTTTGAAACACAAAAGGCTGTCTTCACCATCATATGACACTGACCAATTAAAAGGCTTTGAAATTAATAAAAATAAATTTGACACGGATTTCTAGGATGAATAATGAGAGAAATATAATTTTCTAAGTTAGATTCTCTGTAGACAGGGTGGTTCATGACAGATGCTGTTGGAGGTCACTGATTCATAGGGTGGCCATAAGTCGTAATCGACTTGAAGGCACATAACAACAACAAAGAAGAACACCAACAAACATACAAAAATGTAATTCTCCATCTTTGGAGATGTCAGGTGTTGCCACCACTCACCATGTTCTCAGAGGCACATGTTACCAAATTCTTTCAGGCTACATAGGAAGTGGATTGGACTGTGAAAGACCAACCCAAATTGTGTTTGCATTTTGACAAATTTGTAGGGCAGTCCAATATCTCAGAGAGAGGTCAGGTCTCCTGCTCCCCTGGGACATTCACTAAGCTGCCCAATTTCCCTGCTTTTTAAGTTTGATAGAAATATCTATTGGCTGTAGGTACATTCTTAAACCGCAAGGTTTTTTGCTTATTAGTGAATCAATAATTATTTTTCTCTGTACTGATTTGATGGCTTACACAATCCAGTGTTACCCCAATCCCGTGAGATGATACATGTGTAGAAGCAGGCTTCTGGGTGCACATATAGTGCCATATCAAGAACCATATGGAAGGAGCATCCTCTTCTGTATGGAAAACTACATGGACAAAAACAGTCCTATGCATGCAGTTCATAGAACTGCATCCAACACTCAAGGTGTATTTGTGGTTCCCTATCAATCCTCCGTGGCGCAGAGTGGTAAGCGGCGGTAACACAGCCGAAGCTCTGCTCACAGCCAGAGTTCGATTCCAACAGAAGGAGGAAGTTGAATCTCCAGTAAAAGGGGTCAAGGTCCACTCAGCCTTCCATCCATCCGTGGTCAGTAAAATGAGTACCCAGCATATGCTGGGGGGTAAAGAAAGGCCCGGGAAGGAACTGGCAATCCCACCCCATATATACGGTCTGCCTAGTAAACATCGCAAGTCATCACCCTAAGAGTCAGAAATGACTCACACTATAAGTGCGGGGACACCTTTACCTTTTTATCAATAATTCAAAAACAGAGCATACATCATTGTACCAGTTGGTCATATACAGAGTAGTAGTCATACTCATGAACTCAATGGACTTGAGTAACTTCAGTCCATTGATTTCAATGGGTCTTCTCTCAGTGTGAAAACATTGGAAATGAATTTGTGATGCCAACTGTGATGCCTGACCCCTGTCAGGCTGATCATGTATTTGGGGGAGGATTGAATCTAAGTCGCATTATGAGGAGGCTCACAGGGATTCTGGGGGAAATTGTAATGAAAGTATTCCCTGCAGGAAGAAACTTTGAAAAACAAATTAGGTGATAAAAAACCAAGTGATATATAAATATTTATAAAAGTATTTATGTACCGCTATCTCATGAAATATCAGAGCAGTGTACAATGATTCATTTCTTTATTTATCAATGTATATACTGCCTCTTTGCAAAAGATTAGGGCAGCACACGGCAACAGAAAAACATTTAAAAGCAGCACACAAAACAATCATTAAAATGGCTACTCAACTCAACAAATATTTTAAACAACTGCCTGTTTATGCCTGTTGGCATAAAAAAGTCTTCAAGAGATGCCTGAAAGTCAAAAGTGAGGATGTGATATATAAACATGAAAAACCATTAAAAAGGGTACAAAAGTGTGATGCATTATACCGCTGGAGGAAGGGCGGGATATAAATAAAATAAATATACTTTCATCATTTTCCTTTTTCTCGGTGAACTTTTAAACTTCTGATTTGATCTACCATCTAAAAATACAGAGATTTTGAAACAATACAAACAAAATAGTGTTGTATCTTTAGATTGCAGGTATATACAACTCACCCTACAGGAAATCACCTGATGCAATGGAATTGCAGTTAAAGAAAGCTAAGCCTTTGAGGCACAAAAAGAAACAAATCCAGAAGGATGCTGTGGATCTCCACTGGCAAGCGTATACAGATTCCTTTGGCTTCCAATCAGTGCCACCTCTTCCTCCTATTGGGAGGCAAAAACCTCAGGTATTGTATATCAATAACTCTTAGGCAACCATTTCTTATAACAGCCATTAGCTGTGTTAAGCATGTTTAAGCCTGCTGGTTTCAATGTTCTTAATTGTTATTGTAGGACATTTCATTGTAGTTTTATTACAGTTTTATTCATGAAATGACTGCAAGATTTCCCCCTCATCTTTATGAGAAACAATGCATTCTAAATGGACACATACAAGATTTTTGTTGTTATGTGCCTTCAGGTCGATTACGACTTATGGCAACCCTATGAATGAGCAACCTCCATACCCTATATGCAGTAGCTCTTAAGATGTAATTGCTGTTTTATTCAAGAAATCGAGTTTAATCATTCTTAATGAGAATGTAACCACTACATGTAACAGTTGATAAAAATAAAGCAGCTAGCTGTACAGAGGAGTGTCCTGTGCAAGGAGCACATCTGGAACATGGATTCTTTCAGTGAGACTCTTGTGCACTCATAGTATTTATTTACATAGATCTACACAGTCATTTCATTGTTGGAGAAAGTTCCTTGTTCTTCAACCACAGAACCACAAACATTGAAAACAGTAGGGTTGTCCGGACTCATGGAGAGCACTATGAACACATTCTCCTAAGTGCAGTGTTCCATAACATAGAACAGAATGGGAGAGTCCCTGCATACCCTGAACTCTGCATGTGCGTTGGAGGTCTCACAAAGCTTTGAGTTATATCCAATAACTATAAGAAAAGCAGCCCCCTCAGTGCTTTGTTTTCCTGCAGTACCATTTCAATCTCAGAGACAAAATAACAAAAGTGGTGACAAATTATCTTTACTTATTTCCTCCACCCACACAACACTCAGAGTGTCATCTGCTGCTCATGCAACTGAGTTGTACCATTAATTTCCACTGAATAAAATTTCAATTTAACAAGTGTAGAAGAATCAACAGGCAGCATACATTTCCAAGGAGTACATTTTTGTGAGGTCTATATTGTGTTAGGGTCTTGTGAATATTTTAAAATGAAAAGAGAAAATGGCAGTTTTTCTAGAACTGCTTCAGGATGTAAACTTGACTCACTAAAATCTGGTTATAATGCATAGTGAGCAGTCAGTTAAAATCGATTGGGCTATTCCCTAGTGTAGATGGAGTATCTCCACTACAGTCTCTCATTTGCCAAAGCACAGTTTGTTATACAATGTGTTGATTTGCTAAGTTCTCTTGTTTAGGCTATTTTGGAACATTGAAAAAAAATTAGCTTAGACACAGACAAAGGAACTTTCACAAGAAAGCCTTTCAGAACAAAGAGACTTCTTATTTCCTTGTTCATTGAACAGAGAATTTACTGTATAATACTTTAATCCTTTCAGTGCCTTGGGATGTACACTGTGGTGTAAATTTTCAAAGTACAGTGCATGGATTTAACTGTGCAACTCTTATTGATGTTAATGGGAGTCACACGGCTAAATCCCTGGACAACACAATTTCGAGGTGTATGTCTGAGAAAGGACATTGGTCTGAGCTTAAAAAACAGCTGGAAATGAAAATCCAACAGAATGCACTGTTCTGAAAGTGGTCTGGCAGTGTGACAATGGGGGGTTTATAACTGCTAACCATCCTTGTGACTTAGTACTTGGTGACAGCAGCATTTGACATTAAACTTATGTACTTTACACATTAGGCCCCATGTGAGTGTTGATACCAAAAATGTGCTCAAGGGGAGTCTTAAAACAACTGTTATATTCATGTCCAATTTTCAGACAATAAACATTTAGCTATTCTCACTTAGGAAAGTTGGCATTTAGCAGCATATGGGAAAGAATTACTTTTTAAAGATAGTGTATATAAAGAAAAGTTATCATACTGCTGACATATAGTTCTGTCAGATCTTTGACTTATTGCAGAATTAACTAGAATTACAGACTGATGAAAACAAAGATTATTGTGAAATTAGTTGTCATTTCATTAAAAGGTCATTAAATAAGAACAAATACATTGCTTTATTAGTTTTCTCTTTTCCCCCTTACAGTCTGCTATGCAAAACAAAATGTGGATAGATTAGATGCTAAGGTTCTTCTATCAATGCAATATTTTGAGTTATCTTGCATTGGTGCGGTGAAACATTCAGGATGTTGCACTTATGTGATCTGCCAAGACTTTGTATGAATCAGATATTATTGTTGGACTTCAGGGTCAATGACCAAGTGTGGCCCTCCAGATCACAAGAATTCTTACAGATCATACCAAGGCCTATATATTCCAACATCCTGTTCTTACAGTCACCAATAGCTAGTAGCTATTATTAACCTTATCCTCCAAGAATTTGTCTTTTAAAGCCATCATACTTGCTGGCCTTCAGTACATCTTGTGGGAGCAAATTCCATAGTTTAACCATGTGCTGTGCAAAGAAGTTCTTTATTTTGTCTGTCCTGAATCTTCCAACATTCAGTTTCATTGGATGGGCCCAATTTCTAGTACTATGAGAGAGGGGGGAAAACTCGTCTCAACTGTTTCCACACCATGCAAAATCTTTGATCATGTTTCTCCTTACTCACCCTTTTAAAAGCCCCAGTTGTAACTGTTCCTCATAGGAGAGTTGCTCCATCCCCTTGATCATTTTGGTTGCCCTTTTCGGAACCATTCCTAGTTGTACAGTATCCTTTTTGAAGTGAGGCAGCCAGAACTATACATAGTATTTTCAAGTGTGGTCACACCATAGTTTTGTATAAAGGCATTATGATATTATCAGCTTTATTTTCAATCCCTTTTTTAAATTATCTCTAACATGAAACATGAAATAATAAATAATAATAAATAAATTCACCGTTTTCACAGCAGCAGCACACTGGGTTGACATCTTCATTGAGCTATCCACTATAGCCCCAAGGTCTTGTTCCTGGTCAGTCACTGCAGTTCAGTCCCCACTAATGTGTATGTGAAATTAGGATTTTTTGTTCCAGTTTGTATCACTCTATAGTAGCTTACATTGAATCACAATTTCCACTTTACAGCCTGTTGTCCCAGTTTGGAAAGATCCTTGTGGAACTCTTTGCAATCCTTTTTGGTTTTAACTGCCCTAAACAATTTGGTATCATCAGCAACCTTGGTTACCTCACTAACCCGGCAGAAGGGGTTCTCTTGCTAATTCTGCTTTTCACCACTGTTTGTCTCTGTTCCTCAGATTCCCTTCCTAAGAAATTTCATTCGGTTACAGGGAAATGTTCTGCATGTTCCACTGTTAAGACAGATGCAAAAAATTAAATGAAGTTCTCTGCAATCTCCTTTAGCACACCTTTGACTCCCTTGTCATCCAAGGTCCAACTGCCTCCCTAGCTGGTCTCTTACTTCTAATGTGTTTCAATAATTTGTTGGTGGTGCTCTTTATGTTTTTAGCTATGGGCTCCTCAAATTCTTTTTTAGCATCCTTTATTTTCTTTTTGCATTTCTTTTGACAAAGTTTGTTTCTTTTTTCCTCTTCATTTGGACAAGAGCATATTTTTTAACCATGCTGGCATCCACTTGACCCTGGTGGTACCTTCCCTGAACTGCAGTATACATTCTAGCTGAGTTTCTATTGTTGTGATTATCAACATCACCAAGCATTCTGGCAAGATATGAACCTTTTTCTCTTTCCCTTTCGGTTTCCTTTTCACCAATGACCTCATTTTTAGGAAGTTTCTTCTTAGCTTTGCAAGACAGTAGCCCGTGTGCCTTCAGACCTAACCCTGGGATATAATGAAACTATGGAATATTTCCACAGTCAGTCCATCTGGCTGGACTGAATGGACCAATGCTCAAACTCTGTACAAGGCAGTTTCCTACTCTCATCAGGTGGGATGCCCAGGATTCAGCTCGGAGCATTTTTGGCATGCCACTGATAATGCTGAAAAACAGTGTTTATAGTAGTAAAGCAAAATCCAAACTGAGCTGAATCTTGAGGGATGAACACACATATTAAAGTACATTACTTTATTAGTTTTCTCTTTTCCCCCTTATAGTCTGCTATCCAAAACAAAACGTGGATAGGTTCAGATGCTAAGGTTCTTGCATCAATGCAGTATTTTGAGTTATCTTGCATTGGTGCAGTGAAATATTCAGGATATTGTAGTTATGTGACCTGAAAGACTTTGTATGAATTGCATATTGTTGTTGGATTTCAGACTCAGTGACCAAATGTAGCCCTCCAGATCATAAGAAGAGTTCTTACGGATCATACCAAAGGCCTATATATTCCAACATCCTATTCTTACAGTGACCACCGGCTAGTAGCCATTGATAACCTTATCCTCCAAGAATTTGTCTTTTAAAGCCATCCTATTTGGTGGCCATCACTACATCTTGTGGGAGCAAATTCCATAGTTTAACCATGTACACCTATCTTAATAAGGCTAATGCACCTGGTAGTCAGAATGGGAAAGTGGTGTCCACCAGTTACACACTGATACTATTGTGTGCCATTCAGTGTTTTTTAAAGTATTTACTTGATTATTTGTCTCTATGATCTGGAGACCTTGTCCAACAAATGCATGTTGAGAGTATGCATATAGTAAGGGAAATTGCTTTAAAATGAAATGCCAACATATGCTCCATTTGTACAGTGCATCCAGGGCTCCTGTGAGCAAGGTCTTCTTCATTTATTCCAACAGAAGACACCGCTCTGCGTACCTTTGTGTTTGTGGAGGTTTCCTTCTCTTAAAATTAAGGGGAAAGGACTTGCTGGTGGAAGGGACTCACGTGCACATTGGAACTCTGGTACTTACAAAGAGATTGCTGGATTGTGATGACAGAATGCAGGCAATTAAACTGAGGAAGGACCAGTGTGATAGAGCATCTGCTTTGAATGCAGAAGCTCCCAGGCTCAATCCCTGGCATCTCCAGGTAGGACTGGAGAGACCCCTGCCTGAAAACCTGGAGAGCTACTGCCAGTCAGTGTTTACACATCACTGAACTAGATGGACCAATGGTCTGACTCAGTATAAAGTAGCTTCCTATCTTCCTGTGTTCTCATATTCCTAAATGCCCTGCAGTACAGCATAATCTTCTTTATGTTGGATTGTGCCCATAACACCCAACAGAGATGCAACATGACAAGAATTAAATGAGGACTTTGAAATGGAAAGCTTCTATTGTCCAGATCAAACTGGATTCCCATTCTATGTTGTAAGGACTACAGTCACCTAGATAAGGTCATGGTTAATTCTTTTCCTCATTTTATGTTCTTAATTGCAAATTTCCTAGATAACATAAGCAAATATGTGTTATTTTGAATCAATTACATGATTGCACTCCTTACTCCTGTGAAACCTAATAAACTTTTTAATTTCTTTTTTACTCCTTTAAAAGCTCTGTCCCAATAAAATAAATGGATTCTTAGCATAACCATTCTAGAAGTGAAGGAGGGTGGATTCTTGCATAATGAATAACTACTATGATCATTTGCTTCTTTCTTTTCAAGAGATGAGGTGCTATGCCTTTAAAAAGTAAAGTTCCAATAAAAATCCATTAACAACTTTTAAATATAGCAATCCTTCTGTCCAGCTGTGAAAAGTACTAGATGATACTTATTTGCCATTTGTGTTATTTACGGTCCATGACTTTTATGGTAACTGGTTCCTATTATTGGTTTCTATTAATGTAAAACATAAGTGAACATAAATGAGGCGTGAATCATTTCTTTTTATTAGCCCTGCAGTCTTCACTCAGTTCTTGCGGTAACTCCAGCTGTGACTTGTTAGTGATAACCTATTTAAAGAAACAGATCCTTCAGAATAAGAAGCATGATTAGGATTGTTGCCCCCACTTCCTTTTTGGGGTGAGATTGTTTCACCACTTGAGTAACAGAAGAACAGTGGTAGAAAGGAAAATAAGCTGTAATTAGCAACTTCGCAAAAGTCAGCTACCTGTTATGGGGCCAACAGTATTCATGGTGAATTCATACTTACTACTACGTAAAGGCAACAGGAGATATAAGCTGTTTTTAAAATTCTGGATAGAGTTTTCTTTTGTCATATATCTATGGTCTGGTATTCACATACATCACATCAGGTAACAACGTATCTGGGCTGGACCACTTCAGACGGTAGGTGGGGGCCAATTTTGCAAAATCTACACACACACAGAGTATTTGATTATTTATCTACATAGAGGACTCTTCCCCCTCACATGGTTGTGTGTGTTTGTTTTTTAATTTGGAGGACCATTCAGTTATATAAGCCCCTACTTACAGTCTGAAATTATACAGTCCAGATACTATTTATTACTTAATCTACTATTTGTGAGAAGTCAGCCTAAGTTATGGGAAGCAAATATGACTATTAATATAATTACAGGAATGATAACAACTCAATATGTAGAAAATTGTCACCAAATAAGTGTTAAATGTAGCTTTTCATCAAAATATGAGAGAAATATGCCTACTCTTTGATGTAGAGACATCAAAGATAAGCTGCAATAGAAAACAAAGCAAAAATGAACAACTCCAGTGTAGAACTCATGCCTTCTCCTGTTCCTTTCAGGGCCCCTTCCGTGATACTATTGAAGTGTTGCAGCAGCGCTTTAAGCCTTTGGAACCATCTTTGCGGGTGGCAGCATCGAACATTTCATTACAGCTTGCTAGAGAAAAAGTAAAACAAGAAGAATGGAGAAACCGTTTACATGATGATGTGTAAGTTGCTTGCTTTTCTTTGCTTTCATTTTATTATGCCACTTCTTTTGATATCTTTTACTATTGCCTGATAGAAAAGCTGAAAAGCAACCATTATGCGTAAATCTGTCTAAACATCATATTTCATAGACCAATATTCTCAAATGTCTTAGGCCCTGATCTATTCACCCAGGAAAGCTGAAATACTTGGATTTAAGCTTGTTTAGCTCAGTTGAGGTCAATGAGGCTAAATCGGTTTAAAACCAAGTCCATTTCATCTTGATTGATTTGTGGATTGGGCTATTATTCTGTAATAATCCCATTTAAGTAGTTAGCCACTTAGGTTAGCCGCTTCAGATGACAAGCCACTGAGAAGCACTGTTCTTAGTCAAGCACATCAGACACTCCTGGCCAAAAGAGAACTTCGCTGCTACTCATTTCTTCACCAAACAAGCCAAGCACCTGCCAGCTTTCACAGCAGGCTGTACCTCCCCAACCCTACCCCTGTGTGCTGTAATAGTAGCTTCCTCACTCTGGCGGCAACTGAGAAATAATTACGGTAATTCCATGCCACCCAGAACATTAAAGCTTGATATTGTTGTTTGCCAGCCCAATCTCCAAGCGGCGAGAGATTTCCAGGGGTCCCTGTGCTTACTCAGAGTTTGGTTTCCTTGGAAAGAAGTCAGTGGAGTCTGTGGTGTCTTTATGAAATATGGTTTATTTATGTACACGCATTCCAATCTGAGTTTAAGATGGAGGGGTTCAAAGCATCAGCAGTCCAATAGATCTTTCTTTTCCATCAGGCTTACAGGAGCGTCTCTCCCTGTCTCCATATCCTAGCCTTTCCTCTGACTCAACTCAAACACAAGCCTCTCTTAGGCCCCAGGGAGGGGGGGGGCTCTCCAGAAGAGTTTCAGTAACAATAGGATCTCCCTGGCCCAGTTAATGGCCACTCTGTTAGACTAACAAAAAATATTCATCTGACTAGCGGAGCAGGTTTCTCCGCTGCAGAGCCCACCTCCAGGTGTAGGGTTCCAAATCAGAGACTGGAAGGGGACTCATAGAAATCATCTATCTCAACCACCAAACCCATAACAATATGCTCATAGCTCAAGACACCTTGCATATTTGAAAAACCTGAAAATTATTTTTGTGACAAACTTGGAATGTAAAGCTTACCTTATAAGAGAGGGCAGCAGCTCAAGACAGATCAAGCAAATGCTCATATAGCATAGCTTTTTAGTTTGAGGGAGTTTAATTGACCCTTCGTACTCTTAAATCAGTTTGTGCCGAAGAGGCTTCCAATAGCAGTGTGTTTATACTTGCAAAATGCAAGCTTCATTTACCATATTGAAATACATACATTACAGTGCAATCTAAACCCAAGATCTGCCAGGATGAGTGAATTTGGATTTGATGAATCTTGGGCTTTTCCGGCTGAGTCCCACTCAGCCAGGGCTACACCAGGTATATCACCCCGGCTGAGCTGTGGCTCTGCTGGTGGAATTTAAGCCGGTGGAATTTAAGCCGGTGGAATTTATACCAACATAAGTTTAATAAAAAAGGAGCATTGTGGGGTAGTAATTGGGGCATGGCAGGGGCAGAATGGGTCAAGGAGAGACTTAACACCTATTCCATACCGTATTCAGCTTAGTCATGTGACCAAGGGCCCAATCCTCAAAACTCAGGCCCACACTTACCTGGCAGCTCAGCCAGCAGTAGTCCCTCCCAGAGGCTCCTGAATGGAATTTGGAATAGGGAGTAACTTACACTAGCCTAAGTTATACTGGCGTCCTTTAGTTAGGATTGCGCTATTAGTAACTTTCACTGGAACTGTGCTGACAAAGTACAAGCTTTGGAAGTACCAGGCTTTAACTTTGCATCATTTGATCCACCAGCCCTCCAAAACAGGCAATCAGTGATGTCAAATTACTGTGCCAGTAGCTCCCAACCCACTGTAGGAAACTGCATACATCGTGTCCTGGGATACATGTATACTGAACCCCTTTGTCTGCTCTGTTCTCAATGCAAAAGGGGATGCATATATGGAAACTGGATTCTGGATATTTATTTTATTTATTTATTTAATTACATTTCTAGACCGCCCTATAGCAGAAAGCTCTCAGGGCGGTGTACAACAAATAAAATCACAATTAAAATATGAGCAAGTGTGGAAAAAAAATATATATATATAGTACAATTATAAAACATTAATAAAATTGCCATTGAGATTTAAATTAAGATCATATTAAGTTTAAAATGTTAAATTAAAATATTTAAAAATTTACAAAATTTAAAAAGCCTGGGCGAAAAGGTAAGTTTTTACCTGGCGCCGAAAAGATAACAGAGAAGGCGCCAGGCGTATCTCGTCTGGGAGGGCATTCCATAGTTCGGGGGCCACCACCGAGAAGGCCCTAGATCTAGTTGTTGATCTCCGGGCCTCTTTATGGGTTGGAACCCGGAGAAGGGCCTTCGACGTCGAGCGTAGTGAACGGGTAGGTACATAGCGAGAGAGGCGCTCCATCAGGTATTGCGGTCCGATGCCGTTTAGGGCTTTATAGGTAAGAACCAACACTTTGAATCTGGCCCGGAAACATATCGGTAGCCAGTGTAGCTGCGCCAGGACAGGTGTTATATGGTCAAATTTCTTTGTCCCAGTGAGAACTCTGGCCGCAGCATTTTGCACTAGCTGAAGTTTCCGAACCGTCTTCATAGGTAGCCCCACGTAGAGTGCATTACAGTAGTCCAATCTAGAGGTTACCATAGCATGGATAACTGAGGCAAGATGCTCCTTGCTCAAATAGGGTCGTAGTTGGGCTACCAGCCGGAGCTGGTAGAATGCATTCCGTGCCACCGAGGCTACCTGAGCCTCAAGTGACAGGAGCGGATCTAATAAGACCCCCAAACTACATACCTGTTCCTTTAGGGGGAGTGTAACCCCATCTAGGACAGGTCGAACATCAACCATCTGGGCAGAGGGTCCTCCCACCAACAGCATCTCAGTCTTGTTAGGATTGAGTTTCAGTTTATTAGCTCTCATCCAGCCCATTATCGCGGCCAGGCAGCGGTCTAGTACATCAACAGCCTCACCTGAGGAAGATGAAAAGGAGTAGTAGAGCTGCGTATCATCAGCATATTGCTGGAAACGCACTCCAAAACTCCTGATGACCTCACCCAGCGGCTTCATATAGATATTAAAAAGCATGGGGGACAGAACTGAACCCTGCGGGACCCCATATTGGAGTACCCAGGGACTCGAGTAATGTTCCCCCAGCATCACCTTCTGGAGACGATTCCCGAGATAGGAGCAGAGCCACCGCCAAGCAGTGCCTCCCACTCCTAAATCCGTAAGTCGCTCCAGAAGGATACCATGGTCGATGGTATCAAACGCCGCTGAGAGATCAAGGAGAACCAACAGAGTTACACTCCCTCTGTCTTTCTCCCGACAGAGGTCATCATACAGGGCGACCAAGGCCGTTTCTGTACCAAACCCCGGCCGAAAGCCCGATTGAAATGGGTCTAGATAATCAGTTTCATCCAAGAGAGCCTGGAGTTGGCGAGCGACCACACGCTCTAGAACCTTGCCCAGGAATGGGACATTTGCTACTGGCCTATAGTTGTCCAAATTATCAGGGTCCAAGGAGGATTTTTTTAGGAGCGGTCTCACCACCGCCTGTTTCAGGCAGGGTGGGACCACTCCCTCTCGTAAAGAGGCATTAATCACCTCCTTGGCCCAGCCGGCTGTTCCATTCCTGCTAGCTTTTATTAGCCATGAGGGGCAAGGATCCAGAGCAGAAGTGGTCGCCCACACCTGTCCAAGCACCTTGTCCACATCCTCGAGCTGTACCAACTGAAACTCATCCAATAAAACAGGACAAGACTGTGCTCTGGATACCTCATTAGGATCAACTGCTACAATAATGGAGTCAAGGTCCCGGCGGATGTTCATGATCTTATCACGAAAGTGTCGCGCAAACTCATTACAGCGGGCAATTGATGGTGTTATTGCGTCCTGGGGACCAGAGTGTAAAAGTCCCTGGACAACTTTATAAAGTTCCGCTGGGCGGTTAAGGGATGACGAATAGAGACAGCAAAGTATTGCTTCTTTGCTGCTCTCACTGCCTTCACATAGAGTTTGGTAGAGAGCTTCACAAGTGCATGATTACAGCCGTCAGGAGTTCACCTCCATTTGCACTCAAGCCGTCTCCTTTCTTGCTTCATCACTCTTAGCTCCGGAGTAAACCAGGGAGCCAATTGAGCTCTGCAACGGAGAGGGCGCACCGGGGCGATCGTGTCAACTGCCCGGGCCATTTCCGTATTCCACAGCATGGCCAGGGTTTCGACAGGACCGTCAATTCTATCAGCCGGAAAATTCCCTAGAGCCATCAGAAAACCCTCAGGATTCATTAGTCTCCGGGGACGGACCATCTTAATTGGTCCTCCACCCTTGCAGAGGGGAGAAAACAGTGTAAGTCTAAACCTTAATAGGCGGTGATCTGACCATGACAAAGGAATAGATGAAAAATCCCTCACTCTCAGATCACCATCCCCTAATCCAGTGGCGAAAATCAAGTCCAGAGTGTGCCCCAACACATGCGTAGGGCCAGTAGCAAATTGAGACAGCCCCATGGCTGTCATGGAGGTCATGAAGTCTCCTGAGCTGCTCCAGATAAAGCGGCCTCAGCATGAATGTTGAGATCCCCCAATACCAAAAGTTTGGGGGAACGCAACAATAGATCCGAGACCACCTCTGTCAGCTCAGTTAGGGAGGCTGTTGGGCAGCAGGGTGGACGGTACAGCAACAGTATTCCCAGTCTGTCTCGCTGACCCAACGTTATGTGCAGACACTCTAGACCATTAGCCACCTGGATAGGGTGCCTAACAAGAGGGATGGAACTTCTATAGACCACAGCGATTCCCCCTCCCTGACCCTCGGATCTACCCAGATGCTGAACCGAATACCCAGGTGGGCACAACTGGGAGAGATTAATACCTCCCAGATCACTTACCCAGGTCTCGGTAATACATGCCAGATCGGCCGCCTCATCCACAATTAGGTCATGGATGAGGGAGGTTTTATTATTTACCGATCTGGCATTGAAAAGCAGCAACTGGAGATCTGAGGGTTGGCTGATAGAACTACCAGCAATCCTGTGGATGTGAGGAGGACCGGAACATGTCACAGCCACTAGTTGTCTGGGGCGAGTTCCACTTAACTGGCATGTCCTACTCACAGCGCCATACCTCCCATTACCCGTCACTACAGTAATAGGGGCCCCCTTTGGTCCTTCCTCCCACAACACTGTCCTCTCGCCCAGGCACATAATAAAAATAAAATAAATAATAAAACTCATGGCATATACACACAATCACACACTCACTCATACAACCCACTCATACATTCAGACAACACAGCAGCATCTGAGGAGCTTCAGCAGCCGATAATCCGTAGTAGCTGATGTAATAGGGGCCCAAGAGCGATGGACAGCAATGTCCCCCAACCTGGTGATAATGACAGCAGCAACGGTGGCATACACCTCAGAAGAGGCAACAGCAGCACTTCATTCTCGCATTCCAGGACAGCCCAACGGCAGCAACAGAAACGTCCACGCCCTGATCAGGATCAGGCCTGGGGCCTGGTCCTGCCAGGCAGAAGTCCCTCTGGGAAGGGTGGTGGAGGTGGTGGTCCCACGGCGGCAGCAGCAACGGCGGCAGCAGCAACGGCGGCGGCAGCAACGGCGGCGGCAGCAACGGCGGCGGCAGCAGCGGCGGCGGCAGCAGCGGCAGCGGCGGCAGCAGCAGCAGCAAGAGCAGCAGCAAGAGCAGCAGCAAGAGCAGCAGCAAGAGCAGCAGCAAGAGCAGCAGCAAGAGCAGCAGCCTCTCCTTCCCTTGGGCAATGGTCTCTTCCTCCTGCAGGCCCTGGGTCTCCCAGGCCACCTCAGCCAGCCGGCTTATGTATCCCTCCAAAGAGGGACAGGTGGTAAGAATCAGTCCTGGCTGGCTGGGTACCTGGGGCCTGGTCCTGCCAGGCAGAAGTCCCTCAGGGAAGGGTGGTGGAGATGGTGGTCCCACAGTAGCAGCAGCAGCACAGTAGCAGCAGCAGCACAGCAGCAGCAGCCTCTCCTTCCCTTGGGGCGATGCTTTCTTTCTCCTGCAGAATATGCGGTGTCCTCACCAGTAGTGTAGTGGTAAATTCAGAAGTGCAGGATCCCTTCATGTTGGTGACAGCCACACACACCCTCCCCCCCTTTTTTTTTTGCTGTTGGGTTGTGAATGAGATCCTTGTTAATGCCTTCTCCCACAACATACCTACGAGCCAATAAGCATGAGAGAGGAGAGTGTTAGCTACTGAGAAGAGTCTTCTCTTCTTTGACTCACCTCTGATTGGCTCCAATCAGCAGGAAAAGACAAGGAAGCACGTTCAAAGACTCTTCCTTTCATGCTGATTGGCTCACAGGAAGCTGGAGACATAGGGATCCTGCTCCCAAACAAGTAAAGGGTCTAAGACCCTGCCGAGACTCTGGATGACTACACCCCTGGTCCTCACTCAGTTGGGTTGTCTGAGGTTTGGATTATGTATTAACAAGTTTGAAAAGCAATGGGCAGTTGTGAAAACAAATATTGAGTGTTATGTCTTACAAAATCTAACACATCTAAAACTTTTTTTCAAGTTATGCCTGGTTTTTCAAATGCTTTGCAACTTTAGCAATTTGCATATTTTCTGGACTATTGTATTATGATAAACAGGGATTATCATATATTTTCAGATGTTTTCTTAACAATTCAACTTCTATTTGTAACTCTTCCATTTATTTTAATTACTAGCACAGTGTGCAACATTTATTAATCAGCAGAGTCTTTTTAAGTTAAAATACTAAATTAGCTAACCCCATTAACACAGAATACTCCAAACAAGCAGCAATAGGAGAGGTAGTTACTGTGCAAATCGTATTATACATGCGGGTGCTCTAGGGCACAGTTAAGCATGATTACCCTCTTTTGATCCACTATTCCTCTGCCTCTTATAGCTAATTTCCAGTGGAAATTTACAAAGTGGTGCCTTCATTTTTCCAGCTTAATTTTTTTTAATGAAGTTCTGGTACTTTACAACACTGGGGATATAGATAATAAGTCTGTATATAATTAAGAAGTTCTAGAATGTGTCTGCAAAAAGAGGTCTTGCTACTTCTGCTTTATACAAGAAGTGGGATAGCATTTTTTCTGCTGCCTTTGTTTCTATTGCAAACTGGAATTAAAATAGCCAATGATTCTTAGTTTTATATCAGAAAGCATAATGTGTGCAGTACAAAAAAAACCCTGATAACTGAAATATACCCAATGTATGACTATGTAAAATCTTTTTTAAAAAATCTTAAAGGTATGACTTCTTGAGACATACTTTAAGTATGACCTAACTAGATTTTTCTTTACTTTTTTTTAACCATTCAGTTGTAATACACAAAATTACATCTAGCACAGGGGAGCTGAATAAAAGCAACCATTAATGTAACCTGCTTTCTTGGAATCAAGAGAAGAGAATTAAATAACACTCAATATTTGTTTTCAGAAATCATATATACCTTATAGTGCATGTACATTGCTGCCACTATTGCACTTCTATCTTATTAATGCATCCTTATCTTGTATTTCCTTGAAAAGATTTGCAGGGCTTGTCATTCCTTCTAGTGCCGGTCTCCACAACTTGCAACGCTTAGAGCTTTTTATTTATTTATTTATTTATTTGATTTATATCCCGCCCTTCCTCCCAGTGGGAGCGCAGGGTGGCAAACAAAAGCACTAATAATACTGTAAAATATCATAAAAGCAGACTTTACAACAAAACAGCCTTAAAAACTGTTAAGAAAGGAAGGTGCTGAATTCTCTTCTATGTCACCTCCTTAGTAGGACGTGTGTGCATTTCTGGCTGGGGTGGGGAATCTCTGGCCCTCCAGAAGTTGCTGGACTTCATCGCCCCAGACTGCTGGCCATGCTGATTGGGGCTGAGGGGAGTTCCACTACAGAAACATCTGGAGTGTCATAGGCTAGTCGCTAGATCAGAGGGCTGTAAAACATTCCTCCTTGTCCAGGAGATCCACATTTCACATTTCTTGGGGAAAGCAGTTAGGGGTCCACATACCAGCAGTGGAGAGGGCCAAAGCATTTCCAGGGGAGCCCCTTTTTCAGTGCACTGTAGGGAAGCAAAATGAGCTGTCTGCGGTGGAAGATGCGGCTCTTTTTCCTCCACGGGCAACTCACAAGTTGAACACAGTCCATGAGCAATGCATAGTATACTGAGTCAGAATAGTGGTCTATCTAGCTCAGTATTGTATACCTGACTGATAGCAGCTCCCCAGGATTTCAAACAGCGTTCTCGCCCATCCGTACCTGAAGATGCCAGGATTGAACCTGGGACATTCTGCATGCAAAGCAGATGTTCTGTTACTGAGCCATGGCCCTTCCTCAAGTACATGGGCCAAACTAGGGAGCTGACACTTAGGCAAATCCTCACACAAATAGAACAATTGCTGAACTAAGCAAGCTATGTGGCTAGTGCTTTATAGGGCCTGATGGACAAGGATTCTTTAGATCAGCTGGTGGTACTCAAGCCTTGACTGATACATCCTAGAATCACTAAGGTCATTCTTCCAGGCTTCCACTTGTGCTGGTAGAACAGAAGGTATAGTGCTGGAGTCTCTGACTCCCAAGAGCTCCAGTTTTTCCTCCCTCCTATATGCAAATCTTAACTGCTCTCTTAGGGTCATTAAGTAAACCCCATAATTTTCCATCTTAGTTTGTTTTCTTGGGGTCCATCTTATTAATACCACAAGCCATATTGTTAGGCTGGAAATCACACTGTACACCATCAACAGAATGGTTTACATTTGGCCTCTCCACTATCAACGTTTACACAGTTTTGTTTCTGAAATGACAGAAGCTCACTCTGACCCACCTTGGGGATTCGAATTTAGTCACAAATCTTTTAAAGGAAGGTCTGAGTTCTTTATGATCATTTAAAGGCCAACTTGGGTACTTGACTTCATCTCTTGACTTCATCTCAAGCTTTAAATCTAATTTCTGTGCATTTTGCTCTGACAATTCAGACCCTAGTGCATCAGCCAAGATGAAGCTGTTGTATATTATATTGTAATGTGAGTCAAGAAATAAAATTGGATCATGAAATCCTTCACTTTCTGTAAATATTTACAATACGTTTCAAATTCAGGCTCTTCTCTGTGTTTTTATATAATCAAAATGCAAGGGTGTCCTGGGCTATAAACTTAAGAATTTCTACAAATTATGTTAAATGAAACAATCCTATATATAAAAGAATCTGCATATATTTCTATTATAAACCAGGAGCATTGTCTTTGATGTTTTACAACATTTGAACAATACATTTCTTATTATAGAAAGCTATTTTTCCAAACACCTTGTTCTGGGTATAAAAGCTACCCTAAATTCCAAGCATTCATGGGCAAATTCCTACGCTACTAGCCTTGTCATTTCAGTCATCATCCAATCCCCAGAGAGAGCCAATTTTCTTTCATGTCTGAACAAAAGAAAAATGTACTATTAAAATGCAATTCAGAAGTGATAAAAACTGTAAGTGGAGCAGCCGGCTTTCAGCACCTCCTATGTATACTCGGGGACATTGGGGCCACATTAATTTTTTTTGTGTGTGATGTCCATCCCATGTGCAAATTAGCCTTAGAAGTGCTATAATCTGTCTTATATGAGAGCCACCTGTCCCATGAGTATATACATGCTTCCGTAGTTTTGTATAATTTACAGCTCTGTTATGCTTTTGTTTTATTAATTTTCAAGAGCCCTTGATTTAGAATTCTTTATGGACAATTTGACTGGCCAGATGCTAATAAAGACCAATTTGCTTCTACACAAGGAAAGTTTATTTATATAATTTACTGTTGGTAAATTATTAATTCCTTTCAGTAAAGGATTTTAAAGCAGAATTTAGCAAGGTAGTTAAAATATTAGGGTTTTTAAGGTACCATCACAAAAAGTTGTACATGACAGTTAAAAACTTAATATTGTAAGCCCTTCAAAAAGCAAAACCACATTGCTTCCTCTCTTTTTTTTTAAGGGTCTCTTTTTATGTACTTTTGTATATACTTTTCTATACAGCATCTGGGGGAAAGCACATTTGATCTTTCCTGATGACATCTGGAAACAACAGCAGACATTTATCATTGCAGTGATCTAATAATTTAGGGTATGATCCACACAGACTTTATTATAAATGCATTTGCTCTCAGGGAGGACCAGAATTGCCCGGCTTTACTCACTAATCTATTATGACATCCAGTTTGATCTCTTGTCTAGTGAGCAAGCAACTGCCTTTTTCCCTTTAACTTCTCTTTACAAAGTTCTCCACTGATAATATGTCAGACTACTTCCCCTACCCCTGAACTATGGGATAGTTAAATTGCTTATCACCAATGTTTTATTGGAGTTTGACACAATATGAATTCAGTCCATGTCACCAGAGCCCAGAGATGAGGTACGGGACAGATCCCCACCAAGGCCTATTTCCTACTGGAGTAAGGGAAAATGGGGAGATACCTGGGTGGAGGGTCTCCAAGGTTTCAGGCACGGGTCTTTCTCAGTCTTTTATCAAAATGCAAGAGATTGAATCTGTAACCTTCTGCATGCATAGCATATGTTATATCACTGAGCTACACCTCTTCTCAACCAGTTCACCCTCGCCCCCGAAATTTCCTTGATCTAGCCTCTCAGACAGGAAAGGCATCCAGGGCCCAGAACTTTGGCAGCAGCATTTTGAACTGGCTGAAGTTAAGAATACATTTCAAGGACAGTCTCATACAGAGCTTATTACAATAGTCCAAGCAAGAAGTAACTAACGCACAGTAACCAAATCTGATCTCTCTAGCAATGGGTCTGAAGTTTCAGAAAATGAAGTAAGTGAAGCTGTCCCTAAGTTATCAAGGGATAGTACTTTTAGACAAGTCTGTCCTTAAGTTGCCTTTTAAAAATTACTTTTGTAAAAAAACAAGGCTACAAATCATAAATAACAAACACATGAGAGAAATCCCCAGAATTAGAACAAAGTTAAGTAACTGTTTCCTTATGATTTTTATGACTAGGATGAAAAAATAAACATACATACATTTTGCCTTCCAGGTTTTTGCCATTTTCTGGCCACGAACCCGATCAGTATGTCCCATCAATCCAAAGAGCAAGTAAATATGGTCAGTCAAGTTATGGACTGAAACACTTCCGAGAAGAACACCCAGAGAAATGGGTAACAAATAAGGTGAGCTATATTGGAAAACCAAAGCAAAGTTACAGCTTTGTAGTCTTCTTAAAAATATCAGAATCAATAAGATGTACTCCACTGAATCAATTTCTACTGAAATTACATAAAAGCTCACTCAATTATTGGGAAACTATACAGTGCTTTCAGTAAACATTCCATGAGAGTACGATATGAACCAAAGCTTCTCTACTATATATCGGAGAAAAAGAAACATTGGAAATTGTTAAGAATGAGCTTTGACTCTTTAAATAAATTTGGTAAAAATGAAGATATATAATTATCCCCATTATTGTTACTAATTTCTGGATAAATGTCCAGATTTCCAAATTACATGCAATAATGTTATCCTTTTTTGCCTGTTGTTCTTGATTTTATTTAAGACGGTATGCATATATTCCCCCTAAAAACCACCATGGCTGCTAATATGAGGGCATTTCTCCAACTGTTGAAGGAGAGTGTACCTTTAGCAGTTGTGGTGGGGGTAGCTTCTATTTTTATTTTTAACTTTATTAAAAATAATATTGTAGGGGTACAGTGAAACTGCCATGTTTATATGGAGTCCATGCCGGTCTGGAGTAACACTGCCTCTGCCACATGTGGCAGTGGTGAAGTAAAGTTAAAAATAAAACTAGAAATCGAAGAAGCCACCTTCTCAAATGGGAGCAAAGTTCAACATACACACCTGAAAAGTGGTGAATTCTCACCCCTTGCTCAGGGACTTCAATTTACTTTGCTTCCCCATGGGGATCACTTAAATAAGGGTGATATTTGTGTCAGCCCTATTTATATTGCAAAAAGGGGGGGGGAAATTGCCGCCCTGGGCTCCTACTGGGAGGAAGGGTGAGATTAATAATAATAATAATAATAATAGGTCGGGGTATTTCAATAACAACTACAGAAGAAAATTGTTAGTCTGTTACTTTCTCTTTTTTGTGACTAAATTCAAACATGACTGAAAATGTCTTGTAGTGTTCGGACATTTTCAGCATTGTCTGATTTGCTAAAATCCTCTTTCAGAAGTTCTTAATACAGTCTTTGATGTTTCTCAAAACATTTAACATTGTATAAATAGACGGAATCCAATACAGGATATGATGTCAAAAGTTTAAAAACTGAACTAATATAGATCATCAGTCACAAAGCATGAAATGGAAAGAAAACAATTGAACAATTGCTTCTCGGCTCCTTTTCTGAGTTCTTGTCAGTTTGGGGAAGCAAAAAAATTCTGATTTTATGTAACCTCCCTGTAGACTTGAGTTAAAAGACTACAGAGAAATTGTTTTGCACACTTGGGTTCTGCTACCTTTACACATTATTTTGTCAGTAATGTCTTGAGGTGGGAATTACAAAATGCTAGTTACATTTAACAGTTCACAGTGTCAGATGACAAAATTTAAATAATTGCTGGCCAAGACACTGACCTTTCACACATTCCATAGCTGCATTACTCAGTAGAATAAAAAAGACACTAATTTGGGCTGCAGTTCTGCCTCTTAAATCCCATTGAAATCAATGGAATTTAAGCAATATGCATATGAACTGAATTGCAGCTTTTGTCACTTAATAGTGGCTTTATTCAGATGTCATGCTAAACCATGGTTTGGTGCTATAGGAATGAGTCATGTTTGTGTGCTCCCTCCATTCCCACTTCCATGTGGGTGCTCTACTTCCATTATTATTTGGCTTGAACAAACCATAGTTTTCTGTTATTCCCAAATGGGTTTGTATTTCCTTTCCAAGCTAGAATTGCAAAACACGGTTTGAAGCTGTTTTGCAATTCTGGTTTGGAGGACAAGTATAAACCATGTTTTGTCAGTTTGATGTAATTGCAAACTATGGTTTGATCAAATTAGGAAGTAACTCATTTGAAGTGGAGGTTGTGGGAGCATGAGAGGGGAGAGGTAGGAACACACACACAGGGCTCACTCTCATAGTATCAAACCATGATTTGATGTTATATGAACCATACCAGTAACAATTGTAGCCTAAGAAGATATTAAACACACTTTGGTTCAGTTCAAACATAACAGGAAACCATGGTTTCCTGCTGTGGTGAGGGTTGGGTTTGCACACTCCACCCTTCCCTTCTTTTTCACCTACAATGACAGAATTGAATGCCACTTTTGCTTTTAAACTAGCTATGGTTCTCCACTTTGTCCAGACTGTGAGAACTTTGGTTTGATTAAACTATGGTTAATGAGAAGAAGCCAGAATCTGAAACCACAATTTCCCAAGTTCTGGTATCATGAAGAACTGTGATCAAGTTAAAAGCTAAAGCTCATATATCTGTTGTGGTTATCTTAATTATTGCATTGTATACCACTTTGTGAAAAGAAAATTTAATTCAAATAAAGCAATACGAATTAAAAACTTAAAGTAGCCCTGAGTCACTTGCCTCATTCGAATGCAGATCTACCAAATCTATGTTCACCACTTTATCTATTAAATAAAAATGAAAATGGAACTACATTGTTTTAAAAATTGGAGGCAACAGAGGCTTTTATCTGTCTGTTGCCAGTTGAGTATGTGGTGTGCATGCAGAGAGCAACTATAGGTACTACCATGCTAGTGGTTGCTGATGAGATAGTGGCAATTCCAGATTCAGGTTTTGCTACTCAAAGAATACCGCCTATTTTGGCATAGCAGGGACTGTAGCATTGCTGTGTAGTGAAACAGACCATTCACAAGATCAGTTATTCACATTTCCAAGGCACTGGCAGAATTATTAAACAATAAATTACTAAAATCACTATAAATTAACTGAAAACAAACAGAGAGACACATTTTTGCTTCTATATATCTGAAAGATTTAAGGTAAAATTTTGTGCATTGTTTATACATCACACTTGATGAAAGCATATTCCTTGGTTCAAAGCTTCCAAATGACTAATACTGCCCTTAGAAGTGTGACATTTCAGAATTAAGAACTTACCAGATGCCACAAATTTAATCAACACTGATAGATCCCATGAAACTGAGCAGTCAGTGGATCAGATATACTAACTAATCTTTTGGTTGTCAAAACACTTGCACACTTTCAATATTTACTGGAGCAGAAATGAAGCAGAAAGCCTACAGCCTTTAATCAGAAGTGGAATTAGTTTTCATATGCATTTAAATGTCTAAACTTTTAATGGCAGCAATTATTGATATTTTCCTTGTTTTCAAAAACAGCAGCATTGTAAGACTTTCTTTTAGAACTTTTTGTTGTTCACCTTATTATAGGTGACTTAAATATAGCTGCAGACCTCTTTCCTCATTTGCACATGCATATTTGTCCCTAAATAGAATATTAAAATCTACAAAGCATTTAAATAGCCAGTACTCCAAAGAATTAAGTTAGAGAACCTAAGCATATTGCACAGAACATAAAGTTGACCTTTAACGTCTGCGGCTTTTGAAATGGAGTGGGATGTGGAACACATCATAGGCTTAATGTGGCACAACGCTGTCTGCAGAAACTTGGGTGGGACTGTGACTGCCTGCCCATTGCACCCAATGATTGAATCTGCTGTCACCAGCATCCTGATAATAATGAACATTCAGCTTAACGACCGTGATTATGATTATCATAATTGATGTGTGAGTGCAATGTGTGGGGATCATTACAGCTAAACTGTACAGCAGAGAAACATGGCTTAGTTATGGATAATTTTACTTTTGCACACTGATTGGGATAAAATATGCTTTTGAAGCTCAACAGTCCATCCTATTGCAATTTTAGGAAGAAGTCTGCATATGTGAATTGATGATCCAAGCATGCTGCAAAACAGCCAGTCTAGCTGTTTGTTTTAAATGGTTTCATTTCATTAATATTGGCAATTAATTAGGTATCAACAAAGGGAAAACGTCTTCTGAGTTGCCGGTTGCATTAATCAGATGCCAACTTAAAACTCTTCCTTGTGTATGCTGAAAAGAGAAATATTTAGCTATGCACAACTGGTACAGTTCCATTGTTAATGGCAAAAGCATTTTATCTTTGTATTGTCAGTACCAAGTTAAAATAGCGTACATTTTTCTGTTTTGCAAGTGCTAGTGCTATAGTTGTCCCCTGAGCCGCTGAAAAGCTGCTCCATATTGGGAGACCCTCTACATTGGAATGGAATGTGGCACAATGGGCTATAGCTGCAAGGGAGGATAAACAAACATCATACCCATGTTATTTCCATACACTGTTTGGGTATTCCTTGAATACATAACATAGAATTCTGAAATAAAATAAATACACACATACCCATAAAAGCAGAAGTGCCTTCCACATGTGCAGTGGCACCTTTGGATTCCTGCCTGTATGAATGGGGGGGGGGGCAACAACCCTGTAACAATATTCTTTTGAAGGTTAGTGGGGGCTCAAAGAAAAAAATCATTTGAAAAGAAGAATATAAAGTAGTGAATAGCAAGACTTGAACCATTCTGTAAAGTTATTTGCATGAGAAAAGTCAGTTAGCACTTTCTAACATATTTGAAACGAGTTTGTCAGGCAGCCAGTTCAATATTTTATAAAACCTTATTTTCAGTTCTGTAATTTCTCAGTGGGAAAATGCCATGCTTTGATAATGTTCTGGAACTTTGAAGAGTAAATAGATTCTAAAGAGAAAATTAGATGGTACTTATTAGACTGTCTAACTAGCAATTCAGTGTCATTTGTCTGTGGCATGATAAATGTCTTGTGTTACCTACCTTCTATGTTTAATCAGGGAACTAGCTTGTTTCGGCATGGAAAGAAAATCTGCCTTTTAATAACTGCTAGATTACAGTAAGAGAGATTGCAGATTTCCAAACAATTTTTTATTGGGATTACTAAATAGCAGTGCTATTAACAAGGTTGCTACTGCAAACAAGAAAAACATTTACAGACCTCCTGAGAGACAGATCCTGCCGTAATCTACTGCAAACTCTTCCTCACTCTTTCCAGACTTGAGGATATGAATTTGTTGTTCAGGTACTGCTGGTTGCATCAAAATGTGTTAAAGCCTGTTATCATGATTGTTCACAGATGAGACCAGTTAACCAGAAAGAGGAAAAGCCCCAGTGGCTTAAAAAAAAATAATCATTTTTGGCCAGCAAAGTTTAACTCGACCCTCTTGCTGTGTCTCCACCAAGTCTTCTCCTGGGGAGCTGTCCATAAATGACCATGCAATTGCTGTAATTGTAGCTAGAAATATAATTTGTTCTAATAGCTTCAAATATGTAATTGTCAATAAATGGAGGGGTTGGTATTTATTTATTTATTTATTTATTTAGAATGCAGTTCAAGGTGGCTTACAAAAATAATAAGATACAATGTAAAAGCAATATACAAACAACAAGCAACAATAACAGCCAGCAATATAATAATTTTAAAATAACCACAGTAAAAGACACTGTGAACCATAATAAAATTAAAAGACAGACTAAACAACATAGTAAAAACGCAGGCAGGAAGATAATAAATAATTACGGCAGGCAAGCAGTAACATTTAGCCTTTGGAGACCAAAGACACCCTAAATAGAAAGGTCTTAGTGCTATGGCAGAAAGCCAGCAAGGAGAGGACAAGATGAACCTCCTGTAGTTAAGGAGGTCCAAAGCCTGGGCACAGCAACAGAGGAGGTAATAACTGTGAGACATACTTGGGCATGTTGTGGCCTGGATTGTAGTTCTAATAGTATACTACTGTTATGTAATCTATATATTAGGTAGAAAATTGCAATTACATATCCTCTTTAGCCCTGCTGGTTAAAGACAGTCCACCAAGGTATATGGTGTGGTGCTTCGAATGTGCAAAACAGGAAGAATGTCACCAAGAATGAATCAGTAGTAGCTCCAGACTTCAACATAGTTTTCACCTTTTGGTTTATGCAACATAAAAGCCAGACAAGTAATCAAATCCTATTGATCAACCCAAATTTCTGTCAAGTCTTTGTGACTTTACCAAATGTATTAGTAGAATATCAGTTCAGTTAATGAAAGTTTGCCTCTGTGAAGATGATTTTATGCTAATTGAAAAGGAATTATCCCAGCAGAAGTTGTTTGCTTGTCTCTGTAAAAATATTAGTTTCCAGGACAGGAGATTATATGTTTGCCATTTTACCCAGAGCAAGGCAACTAAGATGAGGCCTTGCAAGATGTTAATAAGGAATGTGCGTGTGTGCATGCGCACGTGCTGTAATAATAATATCTTGAGTATTCTACCTGCCTTGCATGCCAGTGCATAATCTGCTGTTCTGTTGGTACAATCTAGTTGGTGACAGAGCTTGGGACCTAGAGAAGCAGAGAACAAGTCAATCAAACAATACAAGACCATGCATATTAAAACAGACTTGGTGCCCTGATGTGAAGCTGCTTGATTGAGCAGTGCAGTGTCAACCATGTCTTTCTTCTAATGCTAAAAGTAATGTACATAGACAGAGTGACAATCAGAGTACAGCCTCCCATCAGCTGTAATTAATCTTTTAGTTAACAGAAAGACTAAAAAGCCTCTCATCAGCCACTTCTGAAGTCGGAGAGACCCTGCTTTTTGATGTTTGTATTCTGAGTAAAATTGTCCCCACCAGTTCTAACAAATTGAAACACCAGGCTAATTATGGCAGCTAATGAAGTGTGTGGAATGGTCACAGCTTGTCGTGAAACTGTTCCTTCAGCTCAGATTAGAGTTTCATCAATCACTTTTTTAAACTGATCCAGAATTGCTTCTGCCCGGTGCTTGGCATTTTTAATGCTGTTTCTGTAATTGGTTTTTTCCCCAAAGCTTAGGCTGTTTTTTGAAATATTACATTCTGAAGATAGGACAGGCAAATGCAAACTCCTCTGTATGTGGGTGGGTGTATGCGTGCATGTGTGTGTGTGTGTGTACATATATATATTCATTATTGCTTCTATCAGCTGATCAAGTGGTAGGAAGCTAATAAACAGAGCACAAGTGTAAAATTTGATATACTGCTTTTAATCCAGCTAAGGGTAACAATGAAGCATATACACATATAAGCTTATGAATTGTTATTACTGGGTTTTTATGTGTACTGGCATAATCACATGAGACTTGGTCTGTGCATGGATGGTTTAAGTCCCATCAGAGGTTCTAAATTAAATGAATGATTTGGGTTGCATTCTTCTGTATATCATTCATCAAAATCGGGTGTAATTTGTTGTTTCTACAAATGCCAAACCTGGCAACAGAAGTTCAAAATATCTTAGTCATTCAATAACAAAAACATTTCAGGTTGAATCCAGTGCTGTTCTTTGAGATTACAGTGGAAATTTTGCTGTGACTATTACTTCCTCAAAGTAGAAAGCTGCACAATTTTTAAAATCCCAAGTTCTTGCTCTTATATGGGCTCTACCAGTATTCTGCTGTATAATAGCTCTTTAGAAAACTTACATAAGCATTCACAAATATAGCGTCAAATTTATTCTGTATTCATATTATTGAACCAAACAAAATATTGTTTAAATAACACACGGTTGAGACTAAGTGTACTTCCCTCATTTCTCTGTTTCCTTAACTGTCTCCTGTTTTCATGAATTTCAGCACTTGTGAACACACTTGCAACATTTTGCTCCTCTTCTAAATTCCAGTTTCATTCTCATCCTTTGCCTATACAATAATTGTCCTTATTTTCCCATGCCCTTATTTTCCTGTTTCCTGTATCTGACACTGTGACATCACAGACATTGTAAAATAACATAGGGTGAGGGACACTGAGGGCAAAGAAGAAGGCAAATAATGCCCAGGACAGGAAACAGCCAGAGAAACAAGAGAGACCTGAACAGCAGCAAAATCATGCAAATATTCAGCAGTTGTTTTCCAGTAATTTGTCTGTTTCCATTGTGGTAATTTAGAAGACAATATTGAAATTAGAGAATACTCAGTTCTACACAGGCCTCACATGCTTATCACTATGTGAAGGAAAGAGCAAGGCTGTGCTCACTAGCTGCACCACACCCCTGTTGCATTCTTTTTGCACATATTAGAAGGGAAAGTCTGCAGCAGGGACTCTGTGGTACTGTCAGCCACCAGTGCAGTTTTAGAGCCCTGCACAACTGGGATTCTAAATCACATGGAGAACTTATGTAGAATAGGCTCCCCCATCAATGCAAGGAGGATGACAGAACCTGGTGACAGGTATGTGATGGAAAGGGTGGAATCAGTGAGTGCAACCCCACGCTCTTTGCACACAGTCAGCACTGAATATTTGATTAGGGTTTCTGTGTGGCCCCAAGATGAAATGAAGTGTATAATAATGCATGGTTAAAGGTATTGTCAGTGCCATCCTTAAAATGAAGCAAGTGAAAGTAGCTTGAAGAGGCAGATTCCTGGGGTAGCACCATTTTCTTGCCTCTAGTCTCTCTCTTTGTATGCCATTTAAAACACAAGCAGAGAAGAGGTATTATTTTGATTTTTGCTGGGTGTGAAAATGCCGAATATTGGCACTGGATAATGGCTATTATATATTCATAAATATGTGAATATAATATTTAATAATGTTAAATATGTTAATGTTAATAATATGCCAAATATGGAATTGATTGCACTGTATAAAAACGTGATGATGATGATGCTATAAGCATCATACATACAAAAGGATGCATACATGGATGCCAATGGAGGAGAGGGCTGATTAAGTGAAATATTGTTATTGATCTTTATCCAGTGAAGTTATATTCAGAGCAGACTTGTTAGTCGTATACATTAATTTGAGTATGACTTAGATACAAGTCATTGCCTTTGAATTTTTAATCATAACAAGAACTTATCAAACAGAGCATTACAATCTTATGAATACTGACTTATTTAAACAATAAAATAATAGAATTGATAGATAACTCTAGTTTTATACCACAGTGGGAATAAATACAAACAAAGGTAATCTTTAAACCCTTAGACTCCAATTGATGCCCATGTGCTCCTGGAAGGACTTTTTATCCAGCAGGAATTTCTGCTAACAGAAGGAATATGTTTTTTGCTAATTCTCCCCTCCCCCTAAAGCTCCCCACACTACCTTTCACCCTGTTCCCGATGGTCCTTCAACTCTCTATAGCTGATTTGGGGGCAGGAAGTGCAATAGGGGATGCAAGGGGAAATGAGCACAAGTCCTCTCCTAACTTCTTCCCTTAACAGAATAAAAAAATGCTGAAGCAAAAGCCCGTCCAGGAGCCCAATGGCATAAATTGGTTCCACCTTTATATTATTGTAATTGTTTACTACTAATAATAATATTTGTATCCCACTTTTTTGCAAGCTTACATAAACTACAACATTCATACATAAAAATATAAACACAAAGAGGCAGTACTAAAAATAAAATCACATTATATTCACTAATAGGCAAAAAAACCCTTGCGATTTAAAAACGTGTGTATTGTCAGGGTGGGGGAAGAGGCGAATGGGGAAGGAAGGGGAGGAACGGTAGGGGTAGGGAGGAAGGGAGAGGAAGAGGGAGGGAAGGAGATTGCATAGGTGGGCACTGAGCAGAAGGAAAGCCTCTTTCCTTTCAAAAGGAAAACATGGTTAACAATATCATTATTTCGCAGGGTTTCCCCCACTTTTTTATTCTGTAGCAGACACATGTAGTCTCCCACCCAAATTTAAACCAAAGCTGTCCCTGGCTACAACCACACCAGACATTTGTTACACTTTGAACAGTCATGACTCCCACCAAAGAATCCTGGGAAATGTAGTTTGTGAAGGGTGCTGAGAGTTGTTAGGAGACAACCTATTCCCTTCATGGAACTACAATCAACAGAAGAGGAGCTGACTGTTAAACCACGCTGGCCACTGGAGCTCTGTCAAGGCTCCAGCGTTTAGCCAAACAACTGTTAGTCTGACTTTTAGAACACTGACAGTTGGTTCTTACTGAGTATGTCTGCACTATCATAGAGTCCAATGTTAAATTTTTAAAATTAATTAAAAGTCAGCCATGCATTTTTTTAACTTTTAAACTGCTGCACACGAAGGTCAGAGTGTGGGGCAAAGACAGTAATAGGATTACAGGTACTCTTAACATGGCTAATTTTTAATTAATTTCAACAAATTACGAGACCACTGGGAGAAAAAAGTCCAATAGGGGTCTGGATTTTTTTCCCTCTTGTTCAACACTTTGAATTCTAGATTCTCTCTGAGTATTTTGTGTATTGCCATGAACACTTAGAGGGTTGTTAAGCAAGCATTTCTGAGTTCAGGACAATAGGTTTTGTAAGATTTTGTTTTGAAATGAGCTTATGGGAAGCAGCAGAATGACAGCGGGAGGTATTTTCAATTTAACATGACGGGATGTGAAAAATCCATGCTGACTATAGTATCCACCTACACTCGTGGCTATATAATTCTACTTAGCAATATGAGTATTAACTGTTTTTGCCAAATAACAGTATTTCTCAGAAAAGAGCATGTGTTATGTAAGCTTTGATGTTTAAAGTTGCAAAATAAACTTAATTAGGAATAGTATCCCCTGCCCTCCCCTCTTTAAGATTAAAATTATATAATGTAGACTGCTGATTTAGGAATTCAGTGCACAATCAAGATTTGGCCTACACATGCTGAGGTCAGGATGCAAATATAGCCTCCAAGGTTAATCTGGGTAAGCATGTTTCTAGGCAAAGGACCATGGCACTATAATGGATCCCTCACACACATGTAGGTATCCAGTGTTTCCTTATGTATACTACTGTTCAGACTATATGGCAAATCCTATCTTCTGTTGCATAGTGGCTACCAAATACAGGCTACAGCTAATGGGCCATGCCAAAGAGGAGAAGCCCTTGCTAGGACTGTGCAAGGAAGCATCTCGTATCAGCAGTTGCAGTCTTTAATGTGGGAAGTCTCAATAGGCCACATCACATCGGTCCAGAAAAAGTTGAATGGAGGAATGCTATGCCCTGAATACATGGGAACTGGTTAGTTTCCAGAAATCCTTGATAGAAACTGCAAATAATAGTGCATTAGACTGAACCTAAAGGCACAACTTTGTTTCACAAAGGTCTTCAAACTAAACATAAAATCTATACTGTACAAAGGAAAGTCTCTAAAGGAGATTCCATTTGAACAAGAATGTCTTGCATAGTGACAGGCATCTTCTGTGACATTTTATGAAATAATTAAAAGATGTTTCAATACCACATCACATCTTTTCATTTGAAAATGATTTTCCAATGCATGTTTCAGAGGGTGGACCACCCTCTGTAAACACTGGGACTTTCCCCCTCTCTCATCTGTTACTGAGACATATAAGGATCTAATACTACTTGAACTAAAAGTACTTGAATTTTTTCCCCAAACCAGTCTTTAATGTGGCAAAAAACAGTATGAGGTGCAGTCTAGTATACTTAAAGAATGCTTTAGGGGTGTTCATTTAACTACTCTTCACATTGAGAGGGAGGGGGCTGCACTCATTGATCCTGTTGCTATGACCTCCATTGCTTCACACCTCAGCTATGCCTCTGCCAGCCACACATTTGGGGAGTACGAGAAGGAGCCCAATGAACATACTGAGGGGGGATATTGATTGGTCCAGGACCCCCCATTGCAAATAAGAGTTCTGCACATGAACAACCCCTTCTCACACTTGCCAAATGTGAGAGGTGTGCCTAGCAGGTACAGCAGGGGGGTCTAGCCCATACAGCCCCCTGACACATGCCTTGAATGTATTTATTTATTGTATTTGTATACCGCCCCATAGCCAAAGCTCTCTGGGCGGTTTACAGTAACTAATGTGTTGAGGTTTGTCTGAACCCCTTTTAGTTATAGTCTGTTGGGTTGCTGTGAAGAATTGAAACGAGGGGGCAGACTATGGATTCTTCCATGGGGGAAGGGTGGGATAACCATGTAATAGATAATAAATCAAATTTATTTCCATCAGAGATAATGAAAAAGTGTATTGCCTTGTTACACATCCTATGTTTACTTTTGCTATGTGCATGATAGTAAAGGATAATAAATTGATTGAAGGATAAAAAAAACTTGCAGGTTTATATTTCTTTTATTCACATTCATCAACATATTTTAAATGCAGTATATTTACGTGTTCACAAAATGTATTAATCATAATCCCTCATCAAGTAGACTTGTTATCAAAAAAATATTTATTAGACGTTTGCAAATGTTCATATTTGACAAATGCCATTTATTAATCATGAATAAATGAAGATGAAGCTATTGACCATCTATTCCCTTTCAGATAAATATTTTTGGAAATTGCCCTACACTAAACTAAGGCTTGAATTACAGTAGCCAATAAGTTGCAAATACCAATCCAACAATTTCATCTGCACGTTTGTTTTTTAGCTCTGATTCAGTAAAGTTCAAGGGTATCCAAGTATGAAATAGCTTGTGAGGAAATTCACATCACTGTCTTAATTTAATTTAGCTATAATAAAGACTGCATTAGTTCCAAAAATAGAATATTATATTTGGCAATTTTGGTTCAAATAGAGATATTAGGCATGTCCAGAACAAAATTAAGCAGCTAGTGCTGCTTCCTCTGGTGTGAGGTATAAGAGAAATAAAACATTGATTTTTCACTCAAATGTGTATTTCACCCCATTTTACAGGCTCAGGGAGAGTAACACTAAATATACAAGAGCATGTGAAAATATGTTATAATATCTTATCAAAACAAAACAAAATTCAGTCAGACTGAAATACATAAACCTGTGTTCAACCTCTGAAGGCTTAACTCTAATCCTCCCAGATCCAAGACAAACAAGCAAGGTTGTGCACTTCCAAAATTGCTTAGGCTAAGACTCTGGAGAATCTGTTCTGATTGTTCCACCCTTACTATGCTTGTAGTGGTAGCTTCCAGTTCTAGTTGGTAGACAATTGTTTGGATGAACTCTTGTTTCTCCTTTTCTCCCTGGGCATCCTTTGTGCATCACAAACAAGACCATGAGAACTACTACCTGTAAAAGCAGCAGCAACAGTTATGTTGGGGAGAATGTTGTGCCAACATCACTTTTTTAAAATCTAGAGACCATTCCTTTCTGCAGTGCAAGTGAATTTATGGCCACTGCAACAGAAGATGGGTTCAGTGTGCAATGTGTGGGTTTGATGCGTTTCTGAAGTTGAACCAACCCATTCGCCAGAAATGCTTGTGGAAGTAATCTCTAAGGTTTATTGCTTATCTTTGGGACATGTCCATGGACAGACTAACAATGCTCTAAAAGGCTTTAATTTGGACCACTTCTAAAGAGACAATCAGATAAGTAATTATTCAAACTCAGAAGCAGTAATTATAAATCTTTAATAATTTCTCACAAGACTGTTTGATTCTAGTTCCTTGATTTACAACACTGGGAGAAGTATGTATAATATACTAGTTCTTAAGAGGCTTGGTCAAAATTTAAGTACTATTATAATGAAATGTTTGTTGCGTAAATTAAACAGCAACTAATATGTTTTCTGCCTCTGTTTGAAAGATAAGATATTAAAATAATGTTGTTAGCAGGCTTCCCACTGTGAGAATAATTTCCTGATATTTGTATAGCATATTATCATATGCTTTCTGTCAATAACCAAATAAACCATCAAGCAGAAAAAATAGTATGATGAAAGTATCCTGCAGAAGGACATAACATTGTTTTACAGGACATAACATTGTTTTATGATCGTTAGCGAGTATCTTTTTGTATTTTAAAAATTAATGACAAGTTGATTGATTCAAAGAGTACTTATAAAGTCATTAAAGCAAGTTGAAAATTGCCCTCCATTTTAGTCAGCCTTTTTAAATCAGAGGGATTTTTAATCAGCTTTAGGATGTAATTAGCCAATGGGTTATATATATTGGCTAGGTTTGGACATAATGCTATGTCAAACCATGGCTAAGTGTGAACATTCAAGTGTATGGGTATTAACAGGAAAAAATCACAGCCGGTTCACTCTTTCCCAGCTCCTGCTGCTGCTGCGGTACCCATGGTTTGTAGCCAGACTCATGGTTTGTTCCCCTGCAGATAAACCACAAGATATAGCCAAGGTTTCTTCTTGGTTTACTGTTCACACTTAGCCATGGTTTGGCTTAGCATTACATACAGAGTCTTCAGAGGCAACCCTCAAGCTCATTGAGAAATACAATTAAATCCCTGTGCAGAAAACGCCTTGCCTAAGATTGCATTTAGATACTCAACTGCATTAAGATACTCAACTGCAAATAAATGGAAGACAGTATTATGACTATGCGAGTGTTTATTATAATAAGACAACATGGTGGTAATTAACTAGTCTTTTTATTCATTAATCTAAACTTCATTTGGCAGTCGACAAAATGATAACAATAATCAAGTCCTTTATTTGGTCAGTTGATAAGGATTTCACTTGGTCATGGTTACTGTAATAACAATGAGAGAGCATTTACCACTAACAAATATAAAGCAATTAAGTTGAATTACTTGAACTGAAATCAGTGTATTCTCATTGACTTCAGAGAGACTAAAATAAATCTCACTACTAATACTTACCTTGGTTGTGCATTACACTAAATGCACTGTTCAGTATAAGAAAATCCCTATCCCAACATTCCAAATATGTGGAAAAAATATCAAATTAGTCGTCGTCGTCGTCGCCACCTTCTACACATGTCTCAAGGTGGTATACAAAATGCAATAAAAGCAGCTAAAAACAGTTAAAACAACACAGAAAATAGTGGCAGATTCTTTAAACCATCAGGTAGACACCCATAGCAGAGACCTATTCATGCAGTTGGAAAGGCTTGTCAGGACAAAAATGTCTTCAGCATAAGTGGTATATGCCACTTATCAACAGGAATGCTGTTAGAGAGAACAAGGGCAGCCACACTAAAAGCCCTGCTCCCTGTGGAGCAGCAAAGTAGCAAGAAAGTACTATGTATACAAGAGAGCAGGTTAAGAAATAATTTTTTAAAAAGATTATGAAATTGATCATTCTTGTTAACAAATGGAAGGTAGTTGTCTCTCATGTAATATCAGATGCTGCTGCCTCAGTCTACATGTCCATGTATGCTCAGATGTGCATACAAATAATTTGTCTCGCATACGATGGTAGGAACCAATTATTTTACATGTGCGGACCATGTCCCTTCTTTGGGGGAGTACTTGCAGGCAGAGGAATTCCCAGCTGACCTCAGAGCTCATCTGATTGTCAGTATTTACTGGATTGTGACACCTAACTATTGTCTTCATAGGAACAAAGCTGCTCTTTGGGGACCAAAATGCACCATGGAAATGCCAACCAAGGAAACAAAATGGCCTAGGCTAATTCCTTAGTCATAGAATCACAGGGAGTAGAGTTGGAAGGGTCCTATAAGGCCACTGAGTCCAACCCCCTGCTCAATGCAGGAATCCAAATCAAAGCATACCCGGCATGTGCCATCCAGCTGCCTCTTGAAGGCCTCCAGTGTTGGAGAGTTCTATAGTGTGACATTGCAGGTGGTTTATCTGTAATTTGTGAATGTTTATTGGCACGAAACCCACAACTGGCAGAGTTTGCCTGATCCATGAAAAGTTAAAATTCCAACATTCTGGGTTATTATTTTGATAGCGTTATATGCATGTGTTTTTAAATTGTTTTTTTTAAGTGTTTTTAAATATGCATATTTGTATATTTGTTTTTAATTGTTGTAAACTGCCCAGAGAGATGAGGTAACTCATATCTTGATAAGTGTTGTGGGTGCCAGCAAAAAATAGCTGCTATGGGCAGCAAAAATAGAGGTGCCCATGCTCCATAGCGGTGAGTACCATCACAAAACAACCCCCTCCCCCACTGGTTATACATAAGAATTAGATTCTTTTGGCCACAGGAAGTAATTGTTAGTAATTATTAATATCCCATCTAATCTTTCCCAGTAGTTCTTGTGAGCAATGCTTCTTAAGGTGTTTAAATGTTCTAGTGGGAATTAAAAAATATAATGTAAGCCTCTTTCACTAGCTGAAATATTTTAAACTTTATTTCACTGAAGCCAGTACTGGTATCAATGTATTTTGTGTGAAAAGTGCAATAGAAGCATTAGTATTTGACAGCTCTTGTTGAAATAAGTGAAATTAATGGAGCTCTTTTCATATACGACAAGGCCATGGCACCCCTTTCATGCTGCTTACAGACACAGAAAAGTCAATACTTTTTTATTACTTGACGCTGACCTACATTCTGCACTACAAGTGCCAGGCCCACTAATTGGTTTCAGTTGTGAGGAAAGTTTGCCCCAAAGAAACATTGGAGCAAATAAATCAATCTTTTTAGGGTAGCTTAGTGGTTTTGAGCACTTGAAATGACATTTGTGTTGTATTGACAGAAGGGGCTGTTATACTCATTTTTGTCATGTCAGAAGCCATTGTACTAGTTGGAAGTGTTAACTAGTACTAACACATTTACACGGGGAGCCCCTCTTTGCAAGATCAACATTTTGCTCTAATAGGAGATTGCCATGTTTGTTTGTTTTCCTTTCCGTTAAATAATACCGCATGGCCAAAAGGTCATGGAATGTCTTGCAGCTTGTCAGTTCAAAGCTCTAATTTTGCCATTACAAGCATTAGGATTGCAGCAAAGACTTGGACGAGGACCCCTAGAGTTAAATGGAGGGAGCCATATTTGTGCCATTGATTTGTAAACAGAACTTCCCACTGAGTCTTTCTCAAATATCTATGCCATGAAGTGTCCCTGGGTGGTTTATTCAAAATAAAATGCTGATAGAATATCAATGAACTGTCCCTTAAAAGAACATACATCTTCCTATTAGTATTTAAATATATGACAGGTGAGTAGAAAAAGAAGTTTTCCTATTCCATAGTTTTAAACAAAAGTGTTGCAAAGATAAATGTAGAAATAATCTATAATTATTCCATGGATAAAATTAGGATTGTACAAACCTTGATTTGTAATAACAAGCTTCATTTTTCCCCATCAAAAACACAAGTGTGGACGTTTTGTCATTCTGCAGACTTAAAATTGAAAATACTGTCTAAAATTGTTGTGCTGGGTTAGCAAGAATTTTTACCATTGTTCCTCACTAAACAGAATATGGCAAGAAACTAGTCTGTACAACTTTGGCAAGTTCTCCTTAACTACTTTAGAAAATCATAGATAAAAGGGACTAACTATATTGTTACAAATAGCCCTTCAATTACGAGGTACTACTTTCCATCTAACTTCTTCTTTCAATAAAAATATAGGGTAATCATTATCCTGTGATTTCTCAGGATAATATAAAAATTGATTGTAATTAACTGCTGGGTGTTTTTTTTTTAAGAAATTGATGACTAAACCCTTCCCCTATACAAATGTGACATTGTATCTTTAAAAAAGATGTTAAATGGCTTAGGCTGTAGTCCAGTACATGTCTACTCAGAAGTAAGCTCTATTGGGTTCAACGGGACTTACTCCCAGGTAAGTGTGTATTAGATTGTAGCCTTAGATTCATATGTATGCAGCTTTTGTATGCATAAATCACCTACTGTGGCAATATGTGTACAATTCGCTAATTTCTGACACAAATGTAATGAAGTAACACATGTACAAAAGTTGATTTTTCAAAAACAGGTTCTGCTGTTAAACTTATTGAGCTTGCCACCATTGAATCGAGATAGTCATTCATTTTGTCATGCAAATCTACAATATTTTTGAAATCCATATTGTACACTGAAGTCCCTAGTTTAAATAATAATGTAGTCACATTCCAGAATCGGCCCTGATTCAAAGAACTCTTTGAGCCACAGAAATGCTATATACATACTGCTGCTCGAGCTGATGATTAGTGCCCAATTACCAAGCTTTTGCAGAGGCTGCCACATGAAAATATATATTGTATAATAAATAGGTTACATGTGAATCTTCCAGATGCATGGATACAATCTCTACCATGTAGCAGATTTTTCTGCATTCACAGCAGCTAATCCATAAGTGGAAGCTTCTTTCCACACAGTGGTCCCCATTCACAATATGTGAATGCAGCAGCTGAGGCTGGGTGCAGATAATCTATTTAACAAGCAAAGAGGAGAGCATAAATCCATCCCCCTCCTGCTCCCCCTAAAGACTGGATAAATGTGACTGTAGTTTACTAATAATCTAAGTGAATCTCAGCTGCTGGATCAAGTTGGAGAATTGTGCATACGCCATTTCTTTGTAGAAATATTCATGCATAAGGCTGCCTACATGAATGCAGCATCAGACTGTATTTGTTGGTTTGGGGTGATACTCTTCTACCAACTGCTGTTAACTGTCATTGTTTTCTTTACTGCTGCCTTTTGATTTGTGTGCATGGGATAATTAACCTACAGTACATGGCAATCAAATTGTCAATACATTGAAAAGGTCCCTGGGCCTAGTTAAAACTTGTCAATATAACAACAGGTTACTATAATCCCTTAGAAGATAATGGGATCAGAAAATAAAAATACTTTTTTAGGGTTTGGCTTACTCATCTAAGCAAATCACTTACAAAGCAATCCTATACATGCCTGCTTCAGAAGTGAGTCCCACTGAGTTCAATAGTGCTTATTACCAAGAATCTAGTTATAGGGTTTCAGCCTTAGTGAGGAGCAAACTATGCTGAATATAGTGGTTACTTCTGAGTAAATATGCAGATCACGTTAGTGACTTCTTGAAAGTTGCTAGCTTTCAAGTTAATTGTGAACTGAGACAGTTATAGTGAGCCTAAAATGGTGCTCTAATATCCTTGGTGGAACAGCATTATGCAAATATAAGAGAATCACTTTTTTAAAGTGTATATTAAAATTAATGTAGGAAAGATTTGTTCCCATGGTGACTTGTAGGGGAGCAACTCCACTGTGAGGAAAGGTTACAACATTTGGAGCTTTTCAGTTTCAAGAAAAGGCAAGTAAGATCAGACATGATAGAAGTGAATAAAATTATGCATGGTGTGAAGAAAGTGGATAAAGAAAAGCTTATTCTCCCTCTCATAATGCTAGAACTCATGGACATACAATGAAACTGAATAGCAGAAGATTCAGGACAGAGAAAAGACAGTACTTCTTCATCAGTGCATAGTTAAACTAGGAAATTTCATAGAATAGTAGAGTTGGAAGGGGCCTATAAGGCCATCAAATCCAACCCCCTGCTCAACACAGGAATCCAAATCAAAGCATTCCCTACAGATGGCTGTCCAGCTGCCTCTTGAATGCCTCCAGTGTCGGAGAGCCCACTAACTCTCTAGATAATTAGTTCCATTGCCGTATGGTTCTAACAGTTAAGAAGTTTTTCCTGATGTTCTGTTGAAATCTGGCTTCCTGCAACTTGAGTCCATTATTCCATGTCCTGCACTCTGGGACGATCAAGAAGACATCCCGGCCCTCCTCTGTGTAACAACCTTTCATGTACTTGAAGAGTGCTATCATATCTCCCCTCAGTCTTCTCTTCTCAGGGCTAAACACACTCAGTTCTTTCAGTCTGTCCTCATAGGGCTTTGTTTCCAGTCCCCTGATCATCCTTGTTGCCCTCCTCTGATCCTGTTCCAGTTTGTCTGCATCCTTCTTGAAGTGCAGAGAACAGAACTGGTCGCTGTACTCAAGATGAGTGTGACGCCCTTCCCTGGCTCTCCCTGTCAGGTTCCTACCTGCTCGTGGCTACTGCCTTTCACTAGGCACCACCAGGGACTCCACCAGTCCGGACTGTCCTTTTTTATGGTTTCTCTCTCCGCTCTAGCACAGATCTCAATAGATCCCCCTGCTAGGCAGCACCACCAGTCACATTCTACAACCAATGTTCCCAGAGACCTTGCCTGAGTCTCTCTATCCGGTTACATTCGTGACTGCGTGCCTATGCTGTTCCCAACCCCCTTGTATCAATGCAGATAACTCATAACTCGGGGTTGCTCTGGATACTTATAATGTTATCTTCTCCTCTTCACCGCTGCCACCATTTGTTACTGTTTCCCTTCAGCCTTGGTTATTACCTTACCCTCCCTTCTGGTCTGTGAAACCCCAGCCAAGGATCAGGCCTTCAGTAAACCAAAACAGTATTTATTAAATAACATTAATAACAAGATAACTTTGATAATGATCTACAAGCTTATGGTTTCATCTGTTACTGTGATATTTGACTTATTACTAATCCGAACTCCACCTCCCTCTTTCTCCACACTCTCCTGACATACACCAACTCACACCCACCTCCAAACTCCACCAAAACAACCCACTCATGTCCACCAAACACCTCTCAAACAACCCACTTACGTCCACCCAGATTCAGCTGTCATCCTTCCATTTATACTCTCAGCCATCCAAACACTCAGCCAATCATCCAGCATTCTACTGCTCATTTACTCCCCCCTCCTCTTTCATTCCACTTACCACATATCTTCTATACAAACAGCACTTACCATATATACATTAATACAGGAACATCACAATGAGGCCTAACCAGTGCTGAATAGATGGGAACTAATACTTGGCGCGATTTGGAAACTATACTTCCGTTAATTCAACCTAAAATAGCATTTGCCTTTTTTGCAGCCACTTCACACTGTTGGCTCATATTCAGCTTGTGATCAATGACAATTCCAAGATCCTTCTCACATGTTGTATTGCTGAGCCAAGTATCCCCCATCTTATAACTGCATTTGGTTTCTTTTTCCTAAGTGTAGAACTTTGCATTTATGCCTGTTGAATTTCATTCTGTTATTTTCAGCCCAATGCTCCAGCCTATCAAGGTCCCTTTGAATTTTGTTTCTGTCTTCTGTATTCCTCAACCATTTGTCTGTCAGTCTCAAGCTCCAATCCTGCCCCTTCTACTTCATGTTTCCCGGGAGGGTCATAGACCCTTTTTTGGGAGAAGACTGAGCCAAAGTAGGAATTGAGCACTTCTGCCTTTTCTTTGTCATCTGTTATCATTTGGCCATCCTCATTGAGTAGCTGTGCCACCCTTTCTTTTTTCTGTCTTTTACTATGGACGTACCTGAAGAAAGTTTTTTGTTGCTTTTACCATCTCTCTCTACCCTCAGCTCATTCTCAGCTTTAGCCTTCCTGACACCATCCCTGCAATTCTGTGATACCTGCCTGTACTCTTCCTTTGTGGCCTGGCCTTCTTTCCACTTCCTGTATGTGTCCTTTTTTTGTTTTCAGATCATCTCTAAGCTTTCTGTAAAGCCACATTGGCTTCTTCTGCTGTTTTCCTTTTTTCCTTGTTGGAATTGCTTGCCATTGTCCTTTTAGAATTTCCATTTTTAGAAACTCCCACCCATCTTGGACTCCTTTTCTCATTAGGGTCGCTTGCCATGGAACCGTACTTACAATTGTTCTGAGTTTATTAAAATCAGTTTTCCTGAAGTCCAGGGTGCACAAATGGCTAATCTCAGCGTTCGCTTCTGTTAGAATCAAGAATTCAGGTATGGTGTGGCCACTTTCCCCCAGAGTTCCCATAACTGCCACTTCATCCACCCAATCATCTCTATTGGTTAGAATCAAGTCCAGGATAGCGGATCCTCTGGTTGCTTCCTCCACTTTCTGTAGGAGAAAGTTATCTCCAACACGTCAGGAATTTCTTGGAGGGGCCGTGTTTGGCAGAATTTGCTCCCACAACAAGTAGAGATGGCTGCCAACTTCGATGATTTTAAAGGACTATTAGACACATTCATGGAGGATAAGACTCTCAATGGCTACTAGCCATGATGTCTGTGTTCTACCTCCACTGTCAGATGCAGCACGCCTCTGAATGCCAGTTGCTGGAAATCACAAGCAGGGAGAGTGCTTTCAGGCTTCCCAAAGACATCTAATTGCACTGTGAGAACAGGATGCTGGATTAGATGAGCCATTGGCCTGAGCCAGCAGACTCTTCTTATGTTGTGACAAGCAATTACAGATGTTTCTAAACAATTGCAGCTAGCAGTAAGAAGTGAATATACAGAGGGGTGGATATAGATAGAGCAGGTCTTCTTCTTCAAGAGATCCCCACAAGCCATTTCTGTCCAGAAACACCCCCCTTTTCTCAGCACTGACAACTGAATATTTAGAAGATGCGTGGGATGAAAATAATTTCAGCCCATTGAATTTCCTAGCACCATAAGCTTGTGTATGTATTAAAGCTGTGCGCAGCCCTCCCTATCTGCCCGGTGACCCTGCCCTGTGTGCTCTGGGGAGGGCCAATCTGTCCTGTCCTGAAGAGGTGACTATCTGCCCTGCCCTGGATCCATTCCTGAAGCTATAAGGGGAGGGGCCAAGGGCTTTTTAAAAACAAAAATATGATTGGGAAGGGGGAAGAAGTAGACGCTATGTCTCCTTGTTCCCCACCCCCCTAAAAGCAGGCAGGTGCAACTAACGCAGGATGGAATCATTTTGCTTATCCCGTTCCGTGCCCGGTACTTCCGGGCAAAGGGGCGAGTTTGTGGCCACAGCCGAAGCTCAGGCCGCCATCGGGCGTGCATGCGGCGCGCCGGCACGCCATCGTGACACACAGGAAGGAGGCGGGGCGGCTGAAGGCCATTTAAGGCCGCTCTGCCAGCCTCCCGCCCTCCTTTGAATTTTGGCGGCTGAGGCTTTGTGGCGGCGGCTGCTGCACGGCACGGGGGGCCTCCCGGCACGGGCGAGGCCTTCCGGCCGCGGCGGGGCCTTTGGTGAGCCGGCCTTTGGCGGCTGAGGCTTTGTGGCGGAGGCTGCTGCGCGGCGCGGGGAGCCTCCCGGCGCGGGCGAGGCCTTCCGGCCGTGGCGGGGCCTTTGGTGAGCCGGCCTTGCAGGGGCAGCGGCGGCGGCGGGACGCGGGGGGCCTTCTGGCCGCGATGGGCCGGCCTTGTGGCTGCGACGAGACACGTGAGGACTTCCAGCGGTGGCGAGGCGCGGGAGGACTTTCAGCCGTGGCGAGGTGGTGTAAGGAAGATTTATGGTTGCATTCCTAAGCACACTTAGAGAATAAATAAGGCCCACTGAATACGGGGAGAATTACTTCTAAGTAGCATAGAAAGGATCAGCCTGCTTATGCTATTCTTCTCAGTTGCACTCGGTAGAATAAGATCTAAACTAGTGCTTTGTTGTTTGATTTTTAATCATGCAATGAGTGCCTGCCAGGGACCTTTACCAGCTTCTTTTTAATTACTTGGTTGGCTTCTTGGTTTATCTTCCCAGTTACCATCAAGAGGTCTTTTTCAGCCCTTGCACTTGGTAAAATAAGATCTAAACTAGTGCTTTGTTGTTTGATTGTTAATCAGGCAATGAGTGCCAGCCAGGGACATTTACCAGCTTCTTTTTAATTACTTGGTTGGCTTCTTGGTTTATCTTGAAAGCACCATCCTGTGCATCAGTGAGAATTTCAAGCATGGCAATGAGGTTAATAAAGATTTTGGCCCCCAAACTACTTGATTAGTCCTGTTGATTCTCTGTGGCTGTTCATAAAAAGGCAGCTGCTTCATTATCCTGATCTACCCATGGAATTATAAAGAGCAAGCTAGCATTTAATCCATGTTTTTCAAAGTATCCTAGCAGGAGGATATGTTAATATGCAGTGGAGATGGAAAATGCATCTGAAGTTTAAATGAGTCAGAACTGCAGATCCCTGGATAGTGGGAATTCAGGTGGTTGATTTTTTGTTTGAACATCAAAACCATTCAGTACAATTTAGTTGAGTGTTTTTGTTTAAAAAACAGCTGCTTATTTTTGTTGTCAATCATTTAATTCCTATTTAATTCACTGCACAGAATGGTGAATCAATGTGATACAATGGGTGACAATACTGTTTAAAAAGGGATTCAGCTGAAGAACCAAACTGAGGTATCACAACAGTTTACGAAAATGAAAAGCTAGGTGATTTTATGATTATAAGTCAGCCTTCCCTAACCTGGTTTCCTCCAGAGCTTAGCAGCCATGGGTTAAGAACATAAGAAGAACCTACTGGATCAGGCCAGTGGCCCATCTAGTCCAGCATCCTGTTCTCACAGTGGCCAACCAGGTGCCTGGGGGAAGCCCGCAGGCAGGACCCAAGTGCAGGAACACTCTCCTCTCCTGAGGCTTCCGGCAGCTGGTTTTCAGAAGCATACTGCCTCTGACTAGGGTGGCAGAGCACAGACATCATGGCTAGTAGCCATTGATAGCCCTGTCCTCCATGAATTTGTCTAATCCTCTTTTAAATTTAATCCTCCTTTAAATTTCAGCCTCCTGCTGCCTGTGGCCGCCACTTCTTTTGCAGAATAACCTAGAAAGATGCTCTGTCATAACGTAGCGGCCATTTGGATTGGAGCAATGCAATGTAATTACAAAGAGCAGGGGCTTTTTGAGGAGGGTGGGGGGCAGCTGGAGACAGAAGGGAGGCGGCAGGAGCCTGTAGGGACCCCAGTTAATGCTGCAACCTCACCTCCAAAACTACCTCAACTCCAAAATGCAAAGGGAACTCATCCCCCCTTTTTTCACTGTTAAGCTTCTCCCCCCCCCCAAATACGTTCTTCAAACCCAGGTAAAAATATATGAACCTTTCCATCAGTTAAGTCCCATAAACCTCTGTCCTAAAACCCATTTAATCTGTGATATTCTGAGTAAACACACATAGGATTCTGCTGTATGTGCGCAATCACATGCACCCTTCCAGGGGAAGAAGTAACGAGACACTCGGGGATTTTCTCATAAGTAAGTATGCATAGAATTGGTCCAATTCATATTTCTCTGAGTAAATTATTTAAACATAATGGAATTAATCATGTGCAGGCTGCACATTTGCTTGCATCTTCACTTTAGCTAGTTTACAAACTGGTCTGTAGATAAGGTGCCCACCTTTTTACAGGCCTCTAGTCCTGTGCCTTTAAGGGTCATTTGATCTGCAGACATTAGAAGATGACATTGCTTAACTCCATGCCATCTAATAACTGCTGAATACGAACCTGCTATTAAAGGCACAACAACAACCCAGAAGGATATGTGGGGCCAGGGCAGCCCCCAGCAGAGGCTGCTCGGAAAAAGTGTCCCTTCCCAGCTACGCTCGAGGGCTATGGACCTTGCTTGCAGACTGCCCAGTTATGGGGGGACTCATTTTATGATGTGGTTTTTCTTTATTATGCGGTTTTCTGGATCCTATGGACGCACTGGTCCAGGGGACAATTGATGAAGACATACAGTTGGGCAGGGTTATTGGCCCCTTCCCATCATCCCCTACCTCTGCTCTCTCAGCGCCCCCCCCGTATAGTGCCCAAAGTGGCAGTGGGCAAAGTCTACCTGATTCACCATCCGTCATACAAGTGGGGTCACTCAGTGATGCCTTATGGACAAGTGTGGCAGCTAATCTGCCTGCATTGCCGTCCGTTACACACGGTGGATTTTGAGCTGCTGAGTTTTGCCTGTTAAGTCAACTATGCAGCAGAGCATTACCTAGGGGCTGCTGTATTCTTGCATGGAGCACTTCAGCCCCTTCTTGGAGACGAGAGGGCTCAGAAGCAGTGGGGCACTACTTTCATGATTTACAGTTTACGGGTAGGGCAGACTTTGGGTGCATATTAGCACCTGATGGCACAGTTTATAGCGTAGCTATGTACTGGGGGGTTCCTTTGGCAGCTGGGGAAAGGGAAGATCCTGCCCCAGTGTTCACCTTCCAGGGTATGAAGACTGACTTTTGGACCCAGGGCTGCAGGCTGCCGTGGAAAAGCTTGAACTGTTGCAGATCAAGATCCTGCAGTTTTCAGGGGCTGGGGAAGGTGTTTGCTTCCTCCCCTTCAGGTGTTGGGGGCCTTCTACGGTGGGGGTGATGGTGCCATAACAGGGATTTCACAGCCTTACCACAAGTCCAAAGTTTTTGGCTGCCTTGTGCGCCAACCTGTGGTGGCCCCCTCCTTTCCTGCGGCGTGCCAATGATGTTTCAGTTAGAGGAAGGACCGACTCAGCTAGTCCCATACCGCATACTGGGAGATGGGGGAAGGGAGTCAGAGATGGCCATATGCCTATCTGCTGCCCCAGCATGCTCACCAGCTATCAGAGGGCAGGAGGGGATTCCTGGGAGTTAGGGGCTGGCAGGGGCTATGCAAAGTGTGGCCTATTCCTATGAATCACGTGCTGGAATTCATCACATGGTAGGAGTGTATCTTGTCTGTCAGTGTGTCGCAAGGTAGGCTGGCAGGGGGCCTTTAGGACCATTCAGATATCTTGGGATATGTCAGGTGCTGGCCAGCTGGCCCATGCACACCCCCATACCCCTTATCCTCATCCTCCATGTTCACCTGACCCGCCAGGGATGGTTGATCAGGGAGGTGCCCTGAGACCATCATGCTTCAAAGCTCAGCAGTTGCATGTAGCGGCCCTCACACTTAATTTGGAGCCTTCCGGATGGGGGGCGAGGGTGTTTGGGGGCCAGGTCAGACTTCCAGGCAGACCAGGGGTGCAAGAGTTAGTCCACATTATTTTACCCTCCCCCTGGACTGGACATTTCCCCATGACGGCGTCATAGTGTTTTTGGCCTGAAGCTACAGGCCTGGTTGCCTGATATTCAGGGGGAGGGATCTTCCCTTATAAAGTTTCAGTCTAGTGTCGCAGTGCCTGGGAGCAGACCCATGGGGGTTTGAGGGACATGCTTCTCCGGAATGGGGTTTGCCTACCCGGCAGCGGAATTGCCTACCTGGGACGGTCCATTTGGTTTTGGTATATGCAGGTGCACGCCATTAGAAGGTGGAAGTAGGGGGCGCATGGAATACATTCACCCTGGGGGTGAGTCTGAAGGTCCGCGACCCAACTGTTCACGATTGTTTCTGTTTTGGCAGGTTGCTGGATGGGGATGGAGCAGACGCGCAGTCTACTCTGCAGTCATGGCATGATCTCATAGGCTGGCCTTGGGGCCGCAAACGCACATTGGTTCACAGCTGGGCCTCGGATGGTGGGCCACAGTTTGGTGGCTGGGTCGACAGAGTATGCACTGGAATGGTCTCCTACCCATGTTGTTCCAGCAGGGTTCAGGGCGGAAGGTTCTGCAGGTGGTGGTCATTCCCCTGGGTGGGAATTACCTTGGTTACTGAAGGGCAAGACATGTGAGGACATGCAGTTGAGGCCACAATAGCATCTGTTCGTCTGCTGTGGTCAGACGTGGAGGGCAAGGCCCTCAGTGGCAGGCATGTGAGGACATGCAGTTGAGGCCTCGGTAGCCTCGGGTCGTCTGCTGTGGTCAGACATGGAGGGCAAGGCCCTCAGTGGCAGGCATGTGAGGACATGCAGTTGAGGCCTCGGTAGCCTTGGGTCGTCTGCTGTGGTCAGACATGGAGGGCAAGGCCCTCAGTGGCAGGCATGTGAGGACATGCAATTGAGGCCTCGGTAGCCTCGGGTCGTCTGCTGTGGTCAGACATGGAGGGCAAGGCCCTCAGTGGAAGGCATGTGAGGACATGCAGTTGAGGCCTCGGTAGCCTTGGGTCGTCTGCTGTGGTCAGACATGGAGGGCAAGGCCCTCAGTAGTAGGCATGCGTGGACATGCAGTTCGTGGGGCAACGATGGCATCTTCCAGATGGACCTGCAGAGGGGTCTGCATGAGATTCTTATCGGGTGTGGGGTAAAGGGAGACTAAGCAGAGGCTTGTCCCCCTTTTGTGGCAAAGAAGTGCGGGAAAAGGTTTAAAGGGAAAGGGCAGCTAGGTGACACCTTTAGGCACCTTTGGGGGCAATTGGCGGTCCAGGGGCCTGCAGCTCAGGGCTATACGGCCCAGGGGGCAGAACACGGGCCGCCTTTGGGGCCAACGTGCCTCATCCGCTCGGAGTTTCACGGCTCCGGGGGGCGGTGATGCGGGTTGGACCCCCTACACATCTTCAGGGTGTGGCTTGAGCTGGGGTCTGGCACAGGGCAGCCCCGGGGTCAGGCAAGGTTTAGTCGCCCTATGGCTGCAAGCAGGCTTTGCCTAGATCATCAGAATGCTCCCGCACTTGATTTCCCCTCTGCAGGTTCATTATTCTAATTGATTCCGTTTAATAAAGTGGCCCATGATTTAACCCAATGAATGGTGTTTGTGTTTTATTTCGGCAATAGGCCACAATCCCATTCCGTGCCCGGTACTTCCGGGCAAAGGGGCGAGTTTGTGGCCACAGCCGAAGCTCAGGCCGCCATCGGGCGTGCACGCGGCGCGCCGGCGCGCCATCGTGACACACAGGAAAGAGGCAGGGCGGCTGAAGGCCATTTAAGGCCGCTCTGCCAGCCTCCCGCCCTCCTTTGAATTTTGGCGGCACCCACCCGACCCTCCCTCTGCTGCAGTGTGGTTCATTTGGTCGCTACGGGGCCAACTGGGAATTTTTGGCCTGCCTGCCTCGCTTTGCTGGTAGGTTTCTTTTGCCTACTCCACACTGTGGTTGGGGGGACGGGTCAAGGGTTAGCACGGGTGCCTTTGGGGTTAATAGGCTGATTGGTCTGTTTCTAGCTTTAATATGTCAATGGTCACTTGTGGCAAAGAAGTGCGGGAAAAGGTTTAAAGGGAAAGGGCAGCTAGGTGACACCTTTAGGCACCTTTGGGGGCGATTGGCGGTCCGGGGGCCTTCAGCTCAGGGCTATACGGCCCAGGGGGCAGAACACGGGCCGCCTTTGGGGCCAACGTGCCTCATCCGCTCGGAGTTTCACGGCTCCGGGTGGCGGTGATGCGGGTTGGACCCCCTACACATCTTCAGGGTGTGTCTTGAGCTGGGGTCTGGCACAGGGCAGGCCCGGGCTCAGGCAAGGTTTAGTCGCCCTATGGCTGCAAGCAGGCTTTGCCTGGATCATCAGAATCCTCCCGCACTTGATTTCCCCTCTGCAGGTTCATTATTCTAATTGATTCCGTTTAATAAAGTGGCCCATGATTTAACCCAATGAATGGTGTTTGTGTTTTATTTCGGCAATAGGCCACAATCAGTTGGCAGTTAGGACAATTCCATCCTGAGCATTGCTGGTCATTGCTGCTTTGCGAGCAGTTTCTCTGTGTGCAGGGAATCCACCCGCAAATGAGCAGCAACTGGCACTGCAGAGGATGAATCCTCCTGCTTATCAGCTGATAAGCAAGAGGATTCCCTACTGCCAAGTGCTGGTCTTTTGCAAGCCACTTCCTTGCATACAGGGAGGATGGTCACAAACAGGATTTGGCACATAGGAAAGCCTGGCAGGAAGGAGAGGTTGGGTGGGAAAGGCAGGCACCTACCTTCTCCTGCTAAGAGGTGCCTCTGTTTCCAAGTGTCTGTCTCTTCCTACAGACACCTGCCTCTTCTTTTTGCCCTACGCCCTGCCCCCTGATAGCCCCAGATAACTCTATAGCCACCATACCCGATCCATAGAGATCCTGGGCTTTCTGGAAATTCAGTGCAAACCAGTCTGTAGGTGCACTCTGTAACTCTTTCCAGCCACAGGAAAACTAGCTGGTGGTTCATCTGTTTACAGTTTTTCTTGAATGCTGTAACATGTATGGTAAGAGTCACTTAAACCTTTACATGCCCTTTCATTGGCCTAATATCACATAGCCACAGACATATTTATTCACCTTAGGCTGGAGATTGTGAGATCTTGCCTAGCTGTAGTTAGATGCAACTGCTTTCCCCATGATCAGATGCGGTTGTTTAAATACTCAGCTGTGAGTGTCGTGAAATGGCTTTTAAACAAGATAAACAGTGCAGCTGCCAACATAAAGTAATCTTACACTGAGGGAGTGAATGGCACAGTAGACTCCCTTTTGTCATTTTGACTTGGATTTGAAGCTGGACGTGGGCTTAGTTCCAGCTCAAAAAGCCATTCACTTCAAAGGCGCCTAAATTGTCCCAAGGAGTTAATTCTGGCAGTCAGTTGTTATTGTCTGGCAAGTCATCCTAATAGCAAAAGCCGTCTGCTCTCTCACATCAGTGCTTATTTTGAGGGTCAAGAATGACCAGACCTTGTTTTATCCAAACAAGAGAGAGAGGAGCAGAGGTATACTGGAAGAGGAATACTGACAGCTGTGTTTCTGGTCATATTTTGATTTTGATTTCCTAATACATCAATTATGATTGGATATTCCTCTCCCTCTCATACCCTCATCTGAACTCATCATTTTTATCAGTAACATAGAGCAGCTCATCATTGTAGTTTACTCTGAGTGCAAGAGAGAGCGAGAGCTGTGTGTATTCTCCGGAGCTATCACATTCCTGGAATCTGACACAAAATGTTTTCCCATGAGAATGTCTGTAATTTTTTTTTAAAGAGGAAGTTTCTTGTTCCCATGGTAAATGAAAAGTCATGATAAATATATTCTGAAGAACCAGAAGCCAAAGGGACCCAAGGCTTTCACAATCCCCTGTTCATTGACTGATATTATTCTGCCTCTGTTACTGTTACCCACATGGCCCATGTTTATCCCTTCCCCACTGGGTTTGTTCTTTCCAACCTTCAGTCTTTTCACTCAGAGGTAGGTTAGTGGAAATGTCTAGTGTTTCCTGGATATTTTAATTTTAAAATAGTTTAATGTTTAATTTTAAATTATTATTGTTGTTATTATTATTATCATCATCATCTATTTTAAACAAGCAATGTATCTGTTACTTAGGTAACATCACTAACAATCTGACCTAGTTACTTTTCTGAAAGCTCCTTCCCACTGAGATTACTTGTAGCAGATCTCAGCCTGCTTAAAACTTCACATGTTCTGTGACTGGATTTCTGCAAATCCTTTTCTGCACTTCAGAGTAACTGTGGGCAGCTGCTAATTTGGTTGGACAAGTTATGCCGTAGGAGGGATTAACCTTTGCCTCCCCCCCACCATTTTCCCAATCCTGCTCCACTTCCCAGATCAAATCTGCCACTTCACACAGCTGATGTGAAGTAAAGAAAAAAAAGTCCTGTTCAGTCCTTCTCTCCTAACAATTACACGAGCCCCACCCCCACTGTCCCTCATTGGAGAAAGGTCTGAAGAAGAGACTCTAATGTACATTGTTATGGTCCCCACATGATGTAGAACCCTGTAGACTCTATATAAAGAGCCAGTGTGGTGTAGTGATTAAGGTGCTGGACTACAACCTGGGAGACCAGGATTCAAATCCCCACACAGCCATGAAGCACACTGGGTGACCTTGGGCCAGTCACTGCCTCTCAGCCTCAGAGGAAAGCAATGGTAAACCCCCTCTGAATACCGCTTACCATGAAAACCCTATTCATAGGGTTGCCAGAAGTCGGAATTGACCTGAAGGCAGTCCATTCCCATTTTACAGACTCTATATGCATACAGCAGGCACACCTCTTCAAATCTCCCTCCCAACATGTGGAGAGTGGAGGTAGAACCAGCAAGGATGTGATGGCTAGGGCAGGGCCAATGAGAGCAGCCCTGCTCTTCCCTTCATGTGTTTATTTGTATTTTATTTATTTATTATTTGTTAAATTTTTATACCGCCCCACTAGCATAGCTCTCTGGGCGTTGTACAACAAAGAAATACAAATATATACAATAAAATCCCATAATAAAATACAACAAAATATAAGAGAGTAAGAAAACTAAAAACAGTTACAGCACATATTAAAACTAGATTAAGTTAGATTAAAATGCCTTAGAAAAGAGGAAGGTTTTGACTTGGCGCTGAAAAGATAGTAACGTCGGCGCCAAGCGCACCTCATCGGGAAGACTATTCCACAGTTCGGGGGCCACCACTGAGAAGGCCCTAGTTCTTGTTACCACCCTCCGAGCTTCTCTATGAGTCGGAACTCGGAGGAGGGCCTTCGATGTAGAATGTAGTGTACGGGCAGGTTCATATCAGGAGAGGCGTTCCAGCAGGTATTGTGGTCCCGTGCCGTATAAGGCTTTATAGGTTAAAACCAGAACTTTGAATCTGGCCCGGAAGCATATTGGAAGCCCGGAAGCATATTGTGATTCTTAATTGTGAGAAGGAAACAACTGAGTAGGGCTAAAGATAATTCGGAGATCCAGCTGCTGCTCTCCATTATCATGTGTAGGTTAGTCCTTACACTGCAGTTAAAACATCTGAATGTGTCCAGTGCAACATCTGCTGCAACTGCTTGGGAACGGTTTCAGTTGATGCAGCCTGATGAAGTGGACAAGGTGCTTGCGATGATGCGGCCAGCAACGTGTCCTCTCGACCCTTGCCTTTCTTGGCTGATTAAAGCTTGCCGAGGGGGTCTGACCGATCCATGGTGTGGTCAACACATCATTGCAGGAGGGAGTGGTTCCAGCCACCTTTAAAGAGGTGGTGATCCGACCACTCCTGAAAAAGCCCACCCTGGACCCATTGGTTTGTGACAACTACCAACCACTTGCAAATACCCCCTTCTTAGGGAAGGTGATTGAGACGGTTGTGGTGCAGCAACTGCAAGTACTCTTGGATGAAACAGATTATCTTGATGCATCCCAGTCTGGGTTCAGGCCTGGTTATGGGACTGAATCGGCCTTGGTCACCCTGATGGATGACCTTTATCAGGAGAAGGACAGGGGGAGTGCAACCCTGTTATTCTTACTTGATCTCTCAGCGGCTTTTGATACCATTGACCATGGTATCCTTCTTGGCCAACTTGGTGAGCTGGGTATTGGAGGCACTGTTTTACAGTGGTTCCGATCCTATCTCCAGGGTCAATTTCAGAGAATAGCATTGGGTGACTGTTTTTCGGCCCCCTGGCAGCTGTGCTGTGGGGTGCCGCAGGGTACCATCTTGTCCCCCATGTTATTTAACATCTATATGAAGCCCTTGGGAGCAGTCATCAGGAGATATGGGGCGAGGTGTCAGCAGTATGCTGATGATACCCAGCTCTATTTCTCCATAACATCTGAATCGGGAGAGGCCGTGCAAGCCTTGGACCGCTGCCTGGACTCGGTGGTGGACTGGATGAGGGCCAATAAACTGAGTCTGAATCCTAGCAAGATGGAGGCGCTGTGGGTTGATGGTTCCCGAATTTAGATAATTGGTCAGTTGCCTGCTTTGGACGGGGTCATACTCCCTTTGAAAGAGCAGGTCAATAGCCTGGGGGTGCTCTTGGATCCATCTTTGTCACTAGAGGCCCAGGTGACCTCAGTGTCTAGGAGTGCCTTTTACCAGCTTCAGCTGGTGAGACAGCTGTGGCTGTTTCTGGGCCAGGATAGCCTGACCACTGTTGTCCACACACTGGTAACCTCTAGGCTGGATTACTTTAATGCTGTCTATGTGGGACTGCCCTTGAGGTTAGTCCGGAAGCTGCAGCTGGTGCAAAATGCAGTGGCGAGACTGCTCACTGGGGCAGGGTATCACCAACATGTCACCCTGCTGCTGAAAGAATTGCACTGGCTGCCCATTTGCTACTGGGCCAAGTTCAAGGTTCTAGATTTGGTGTACAAAGCCCTATACAGCTCGGGACCAGGATACCTGAAAGATCGTCTTACCCCTTATATGCCCAGTTGATTACTGCGCTCTGCAGGTGAGGGCCTCCTGCAGATACCATCTTATCAGGAGGTTCGTTCTGCACAATATAGGGAACGGACCTTTAGTGTAGCAGCACCTACCCTGTGGAATTCCCTCCCTTTGAATATTAGGCAGGCGCCATCTCTGCTATCTTTTCGGCTCCTTTTGAAGACTTTCCTCTTTCAACATGCCTTTTAGGTTGAGACCTATCCCAGTCTGCGTCTGTCTTAGAATTGCTTAATATTTTTTTAAAATGTTTTTAACCCTTTTTTAAAGTTTTTTTTAAATGTTTTTAACGGTGTTTTGTTTTAATGTATTTTAAGATGTTTTTATGATGTTTTAAAGTGTTTTTAGTGCTTTGTTTGCCACCCTGGGCTCCTGCTGGGAGGAAGGGTGGGATACTAAATACATAAATAAATACTTACTTACTTACTGTAGTAATCTGGGTGGGCCTGCTTCCAATTATACTGCTCTGAATAACACATATTATTCTACCACAAATTGCTTAGGGCACAAAAAATGTATAAAATGTGGCAATTAGGTTCTACTTATATCGGGTATCATGTGACTGTGGAGCCAATCTGCCCTTGACTCCTTCAAGTCCTCTCTTCTTTTGTCCTTTCCACCTGTTTCCAAAGACCATGTTCGCGTACTGTTGAGCGTATTTTTCATCTGGCCCATGGGATTCTTTTTTCTATTGCCCCTCACAACGTTGCATGGATTTGCAGCCTGAGTTTACACTGTTTGAATATGGCAAGAATGCAGAACAGCACATTAAAAACAAGACAATCTGGGAGGCTGTGATATAACATGAGCATGGATAGCCCTTAAAGAATCAGAGCGAAAATTCAATATTATGCCAGAGGGCAAGAGCCAGAAGTTCAGTCTGAAGTACTGCCAAGTGTATGGACTTATTCAAAACTGGAATTTAACTACATTTGAGGGGAAAGAGCCAGAGAATAATGCTGGTTCCCTCCCTAAGTGCTCAGTGGCATACACAGCAATGTGACTGATCACTGAATCCTGCTTTTTACTGAGAATTTGTTAAAAAGAGATTATTTGGTTATTATAAATATTCACAAGATGTAACTGAAAACATATTGATTGACAAATAGATGCAATTAAAGATCAAATTAGTTCAACCAGAAGTTATTGATATCAATTAAATTAGTATGAAGAACATTATTTCAATTGATTCTATATGTTCTTTTCAATCTGTAATGCATATTTGTCAGACTGTTATAATGAATCACGTGTGTTTACATATGTTTTTTTTTAAAAAATCAGTATATTTGCATACATTCTACGTGTTAAACTAGGGTACTGGTCAGAAAAATGTAGTGTTTAAAGATCTCTTCATGAAAAACCAACCAACCATGAAATAAAATGTAAACACAAGTCATAAGAAGAGCCCTGATTAGGTTATACTCTTCCCCCTTCCCCATCTTCTTCCTGTACACAGTGGGGGAGGAGGATCATGCCTCCCCACTCCATCCACAAGGCATACCTGTCCAGCCAGATACCTACAATCATAATGTTTGAATAGCAAGTAGATGCGAAAAATCCAACCTATGTAGGCTCAAATTAGACAGTCTTCCTGGCTTGTTAGAGTGAATCAATTGCTCTTTTTAGACCTGCACATTTAACCTTTTGTGCACACATTCATGTGAGGATGTTCAGGTGCAACAAGTGAGTGGGATGAGATGGTGCACTATCATTTTCCCACCCATATATAGGGAGAATATCCAGGAGAAAGTATCATTCAGGCTGCAGTCAACATAACATGAACATAACATGAAAGATTCAGATTTAATTTTCTCAATTTTTCCTTTTTTGTTTTCTCTAGGACTTCTTAACTGTGCTACCATCGATTCCTCTGTTTGGAAAGTTTGGCCAGAGCTATTCCAGAGCTGGGACAATAGTGTAATTTCTCAACCTACCCAATCTATGAAGTTTTAAACACTTGTAATAACGTTTTTTTGTGGATTGTTTTGAAAATGTGAAGCAAAAGTGTTGCTTATTATCACCATGCACTACTTTAAGATTTTTACCTGCAGACAATCCTAATATGCAACCTAGTTTTGGAATTTCTGCAAGAATGGTTTGGAACAATCAGCAAGTTAGACTGCATCTGGTTGTAGCAATTTTTGTGAAGGATACTGGAAAACATCCATAGAAACAGATCTCCATCTTTCTTTTCCATATTCAGACTTTAAGTGTGTGATATTTCTAGTCAGTTTTCTCCATAAACAAGCCTGGAAATCAAAGGCATTGGTGGAATGAGCTTGAGAACTTGAAGAAGTAGGTCAATTTACTTACTAAGGTAAGAGATGTAGCCTTTAGCCTTTTTCTTCAGTGGAATGAATGAATGAATAAATAAATAAAATTGCTTGCTCTGCTAATGATGCATTATCATCTCCCTGTCATTAAAGCAATCAATTGATGATCCAATGGAGTGCTCATCTTCGCAAAGCACTATGAGGATGAGTATATATACACCTTAATCGTAAATATACAGTAGGGCTCCACTCATACGGCAGGTTACATTCCAGACCCCCGCCTAAAAGTGAAACCCGCTGAAAAGGAACTCTTTCAATAGAATGGCGCCCGACGTCCAAAAAACACAGTAAAAGCGGAACAAGCACCGTATGAGTGAGGCCTTACTCTAATTGAAAGCCACTGTATTAGCGGAACACCGCAAAGCGGGCCGCCGCAAAACAAGGCCCTAATGTACTTGCTTATGAGTAAGTCCATTTTCATTTCAATTTCCACGGGAAGTAATCCTGTTGTCCATCTAGCTCACATGGTTCCCAGTTCTTGATGTTACTCCTGCATTCTCTTTTTCTTTCTTTCTCTGTCTGTCTTTCTCTCTTTCTCCTGACTTTTCTGATCCTTGTCTCTTTTATCATAGGTTCAGAGAGCACTTGGGAATTATGTCACCATTTGTGTATCTTTGCACAATTTCTTTGTTCTACTAGTCTTCTTAGGTATTCATAGTACATAGAATTGGGATGAAGAGTCCTCACAGAAGTGGTCTGTACACAGGCAGTGGCTAAATATTAAAGTCAGCCATATTTTTTTGCAAACTGTTTCATAACATCAGACAACATCAATTGAGACACAAAGAAAGGAGAAATCAAACTCTCGGGGGCAGGTGCCACACATACATCATTTTCTAAATGACAGCAGTACAAAAATGTTAGATTTTTTTGAAAAAAGCATATTTTGCTATCTTTTTGTACTTTTGAATAGCTGATCAAATTCAGACTTTTAAAAGTTTTGTATTTATGTCCTGCAACAGGAAATGAAGGTCCTTGAAGTGAAGGATGGCAACCTGAGGCCACTCCCTCCTGTTACGATTTAATTTCGCCAAATAAATCAGAATGCTTTTGATCTTTGTTCAGGAGACTGAACAGAAGACACTCACACAAAGGTGTTGATGAATAAGGGATGCCATAGTAATTTTTAGATGTGAGGGCTATCTCTTTGATTGCTCCAGCTTCAAGGTAGTTCATCTCTTCATGATAATTCACCCTGTGTTGTTACTTACCTTTCTACCACATTTTCCCATCAGTCCGATTAGAACTGGCAACTCCTTTATCAGATTAATCTTTCTTTCTTGGTTTCTTTTAAATATCTCTGACCCCAGGATAAACATAACCTATGCCAAGCAAGCCATCACTGAAGCTGCTGGAGTTTTCAATTGCTGATGATACTCTGCATACATTAAGGTTAAAAAAAAGTACTTTCAATTCATTCTAATCCACTCACTCATCTATTCTGTAGGTTTGATTCAATCTCTTTTCTTTTATTTCTCCCAAACAGGCCAATTTTAATAATCCTTTCCATGTGCAAAATATGCCTGTGATTTTTATGAGACAGACTTAAGGGATGACTACACTATACCCATTTTGCACTAATGTAATTTTGTAGGAAAGAGTGCACTTAAAAGCAATGGATATGGATGTTATTTATTTCAGAAATTCATGCCCATATCTACTTCCACGCATATCTTGCATAATACTACTACTGCCTTACAAGTTGAAGGCTGGAATTCTTCCTTTAACGGCTTGTGTAGGAGGAGTTAAACCACAGATGAGGCAATTAAATAGCTGAAAAATAAAATATGTGAGAAAGGCCCTTAGTGTCATTTCTACTTCCCTATTATTAGAAAGTAGAACTAGCATTTACCTTGGTAATTCAGTCATTTTTAAACATTCATTTTATTCTCCCAAACCACTACCACTACCAACTTTGAGGTTGTGTAGCATCTTTCTCTAATACAGGATGGTGGCCTTCCAGATGTTGTACTAGTTTTCATCATCCCTGAGCACTGACTATCCTGGTTGGGCTGATGGGAGCAGGAGCCCAACAACATCTGGAGGCTCATAAGTTCCCCACCACTGATTGAATACCTAACTTTGTGTCTTCTCCCATGTTGCCTCACAAAAAGCATCTCCTCTTTGTTACCATGATGTCACTTCTGTGTTGTTTTGTAAGTTTTATGGGAAACACTTTTCATCCCCTATAGAAACAGATCTTCAATCCCAGATCGTATGTTTGGCTGGTTGTTTTTTTATAGACTGCCTAGAGAACAAGTAGGTGCAATCCTGTTGTTTGGCAAGCTCAGGTTCTCCTGCATATGAGGCAGTCTGCCACTATATCAGCTCTCTATCTCCCTGGATTGGGGGAGTTGTATGATTTTAAGTCCATTTGACAAAATCCATCTTTCTTTTATAACCTGTGTAGTGTATATCACACAATAGATCTTTAGTTAGGAAAAACAATTATATTTTCCTGCCTCAGACGTGGACTTACAGGATACTGCCGCTTGAATCAGAAGACACTTTCAACATACAGTGAGATACTCCCAGAAGTTCTTAATTAATAATCAGCAAGATCCTACTCATGCTTATTCAGAAGTAAGTATCACTGTGTTTAATGGAGCCGGCTCCTGACTGAGTGTGCATAGAATCGTAGTTGAAGACCAGAAAAAAGTTTCCAAGCAAGAGAGGATTTTCTCCTATTATTTTCAGGAACACTTGTTAGTTTAAAACTAGTAATGGAAAGGCATTCAGAGCTAGAAGAGTTTGGAACACAATTACCATCCAAGCTCGCATCCCTCTGAAGTAAAGCCTGGCTTGTAATGCCAGCCATTCCCCACCACCACCACCCAGCAAACGTATTCTTGCAAAGGTGGATGCGGAGCCAGCAGCATAGGACATTCCAAAGCCCATGCACCTTGGCAGGAAAAGACATTTGAGCATGCTGATGATCATAGAATCATAGAATAGTAGAGTTGGAAGAGGCCTGTAAAGCCATTGAGCCCAACCCCCTGCCCAATGAAGGAATCAAACTTAAAGCATACCCAACAGGTGGATGTACAGCTGCCTCTTGAATGCCTCCAGTGTTGGAGAGCCCACCACCTCCCTAGATAATTGATTCTATTGTCGTACTGCTCTAACAGGAAGTTTTTCCTGATGTTCAATTGAAATCTGGCTTCCTATAACTTGAGCCCATTATTCCATGTCCTGCACTCTGGGACTGAGAAGAGATCCTGAACCTCCTCTAAGTAACAACCTTTCAAGTACTTGAAGAGTGCTATCAGTCAACTAGCCCACCACCGAGTCCAGGCACCAGTCCAGGACTTGTACAGCCTCTCCCTATTCAGATGTTACCGAGAAATAGAGCTGGGTATCATCAGTGTACTTCTGACACCTCACCTCAAATCTCCTAATGACTGCTCCCAACGGCTTTATACAGATGTTAAACAGCATTGGGGACAAGATGGTACCCTGCAGCACCCCACAGCATAACTGCTATGGGGCTGAAATATAATCGCCCAAAGCTATTCTCTGAAACCGACCCTGGAGATAGAATCGGAACCACCATAAAACAGTGCTCCCAATACTCATCTCACCAAGTCAGCCCTCTGTGGCACTGGTTCCCTCTGGCACCAAAGTGGGGGGAAGGTATCACATAGAGACCTTCCCATTCCTATTGCTGCTTGCCAGGTAAGTAGGAAGGCAACAGGGCAGCAGGACAGGGTTTAGGGCCCTGTATATGAGTTGAGGCACTCATATGGAAAAAATATTTGGCCCCATCTCACTTCTGACTATGTTATCAGAAACAACAGGATGTGGATTTTGGAAATTAGCTCAGAAAAATGTTTTGTTCTGTTTTTCAATTTGTGTGGTGGGGAATGGTTCAAGGCAAGTTCATCCATCACTATTTTAAACTGGGATGGATAAAATTATGATGGACATTGTATTATGACTGGGCAGCAGAGGGGCTGAGTCATTGTTACACGTATGCAACATTTTAAAATGTCTACAAAAGCATCTTTGGGGACCTACAAAATAAAGTAGAGCTAATCCTTTTACCCATTATTTATCCTCTACCTTTTGTTATAATCATGGTCAGTGGTGACAATTGATTCATGAATCCATATATGGCATTGTGGCAGAATGAAAGATCCATCACTTACACACTTCCTGGTAATTTGAGTCATGGTAAAATCACATCCATTGCAGAACAGCCTTCACTCATTCTAAGTAAATCAGACACATATTAACCAAAGGCATTTTGAGAGTGGTCTTCTGCTTTTCTATTTCCCATTTTCTTGTAAACTGCTTAAAGTTTTTTTTATGATCAGGAAGTATAGAAATTATGTTAAATAAAATAAATTTTGTAGTTGCATTTTGTTCAGTGGCCCTGAGGGTGACTGGAATTTTATGAAAGTATAGTTGCTAATTACCATTTGAGTTTTCACCAAGATTCTGGCAAGGTTAAAAGCTTTGTATAATGTGGACAGTTTATTCCATTGACTATATTGTCAACTGGTGGGTTAAATTTCAGGTATTTACTATTTCAGTATTCCAGAGCTCCTGATTATAATGAAACATGTTGAATGCGAGTTTTGTCTTTTCAAATAATAAGTAAAGCAAACTTTGTTCAAATAAATAGTGGTGGTTTTTTTGTCTGAAAGAACAACACGGAACTTAAAGATGCTGAATTTTATCAATATAATAAAGAATGAACCCTAGAGAGAGCCAATTTCATTTCATCTACTGAATTGGTGAAATCCCTCTTCAGGCTTACCCCTGTGTAATACCACACAAGAATCTCAGAAACAGATGGAGGCTGCTTTACCCAGGAACTTATCCTAGTGAGGTAGAGAGGGCCAGATGGCCTAGCTCTCCAAATAAAATCTTTCAGAGTATTTAATGTAAGTAAAGATTTTATTAATATTGATGGTTGGACATAGCATAATACACAAGGAAGATTAATTACAAACCCTAATTAAATGTAACAAAGTGGAAGAAGCAAAGCACAGTTTGGCACAGAGCAACTTTTCTGTTCTCGCTCAAGCCAGGCAGCTGTATTGTGAGAAAACTCAAAAGAGAAGACACAGAAAGGCAAAGGTGGATCCTATAAGGTCACTAGTAGAATTCCAAGTGCATTCATTAACCCATGTATATTGCTTTAGAACATAAAATCCTTTAGACTTTAAAGCCACACATTTCAATATGTACTACTTCAATTTAGTACAAACTCACCAACTATTTGAGTTGTGTTCTATTTCATGCAGCAAAGTAAGCCAGGATTGACTTTTGCTCACTAAGGACCCCATATTTTTTGGGCTCAACCCAATTCATGGTTATTCACTCTAGATGTACTAAATTGTGGACTACATGTTCATTGCAGAAAATCCTGGTATGCTGCCAGGGTATTATTATGATGATTTTGTATCACCTTTCCCCCCAAAGGAGCCCAGGGTGGTAAAACATACTTACATACACACAATCAAGTATCTTCACTCCTGAATAATTTCAGGGTTGCCAGGAACAATACATGTCTGCTATAGAATGCCTAGGTGAACAGGAGAATTGCACCTAAATGTTAATAATAAGGGGTACAGATGCACCTCCCAAGGGAGGCATTCCACAAATGGGGGCCTGCTATCAAGAAAGCCCTGTTGCAGATAAGTGCCAATTGGGCAGCACCCAACAGCAACACCACCAACAGGATTTTCCCTACTAATCGTAAGGCCCAAGATGGTTGATATTGGGGATGGCTATCTTTTAAGTATTTGGGTCCTAGGCTGTTGAGGGCTTTGCATACTAGTACTAAGATCTTAAGCTGAGCCTGGTAGCTCACTGGCCACCAGTGCATCACTTTCAGGACTGGTGACACATGCTGTCCCACTTGCCAAACTAGCAGTCACATTCTACACTGTAGAGACTCTTCAGGGGCAGCCCCATACAGAGTATTGCAGCAGTCCAGACAGGAGGTCACTACAGCATGGACAACTCAGGTCAGCCTATCCCAGTTCAGAAACAGTGATAGCTAGCGAACCAGCCATAGCACTTTTAGCCACAAAGGCTACTTGTGGCTCCAGTGAGAGACTGGAATCTGAGAGTATTCTGAATTATGAACCTGTTGCTTTAGGGGGAGTACAACCCCTCCCAGAACAGGCCATCCACTTAATTCCTTGACATGAAAACCGCCCACCTACAGCACTTCTGTCGTATCAGGAAGGATTCAGCCTCAGTTTACTGCCACCATCCAGCCCATCACTGCTTCCAGGCACTAGAATAGCATAGGAGACAGTATAGACCACTGTGGGATCCTACAGCCCCAAAGCCATGAGACTAAACAACAGCAAAAGTTCCCTAGTGCTCCCTTTTGGCAGTGACCCAGCAGGCTGGAGCTGAGCCAGTGGAATACAGCGCCTTCAACTCCCAACCACCTGAGCCATTCCAGAAGGACACCATGGCACCAACCCTGGCCCTATCATTAGGCAGAGCAAGGTAGTAGATCTGGGGGGAGGGCAGCACTGACAGCACCCTCCATCATTCCTCCTGAGCCCCTGCTCTCTCTTGGTGATCAGAGCTCTGTGTGCCACACAGTCTGTATTCACCTACCAGACTAGCCTGCTGCCCTGCAGGTACAGTGGAGGATGATATTCCATTGCTAGCGCTGAAGTTAGCTTCAAGTGCAGATCCAGTCAGCTTCTATACATGGAATGGGGGTGGTGGTGTGACGCTATCTTGTCCTTTGCCACAGACAGCAAAATATCTTGGACCAGCCCTGCACAGCACACATAATGATCATGTAACTTGAAGCAATTATCAACTGGGATAGTTTCAGGAAAACCAAAGAGTTGGATCTAATAGGGCTGTGTCCTGGATTCACCCGAGTCCTGCACCAAATCAGGCCTGTTGGGAGGGATTTTGGCATTGGCCAACTCATGTGAAGACAGTCAGGGGTTGCTACAGGTCAGGTTAGATGGCCCAGAATGATCCAGGGCTCCCAGGGGGTGGGGCATCAGGCAGGAAGGAGAGGCAGGCATCAGGTGGAAAAAAAACCTGTGAAAAGGCCGAGAGCTACTTGCTGTGCTTTCCTGGGAGAAAGTGGGCCCAATGTCACAGCTCTCCTTCCTGCGTTGCACCCCCACCCATGCCTCCACTGAACAGCTGTTGAGCGGAGGCATCAATCTTGCATGGTTCCACGACTGACTTAACAGCTTTCCTGCAGGAAAGCCACTTGTGAAGCAGAACCCCATAGAATCAACTCCCCCCTCTTGGGGGGAGGCAGGGAAGGAGATGCTCCTGGCTGTATGTTCAATTAGAGGGTGGGGTTTTTTTACTCCAATTAAACATTAGCCCCATCCCTGAACTCATTCAGGGCTGGTTCTGAGGCAGGGCAGGCGGTCTGCAGGTTGACCCAGGACAGGACAAGCTGATGCCCTCCTGGATCAGAGCCAGGGCAGATCAAGGGCTGTGTACTGCCCTGGTATCTAAAGGAGCGCATCCTGTCAGCACAAGAATTTCCATGTGTACAATGGAAGGTTCCACCTCTCTCCTTTCCCCCATTCACCCCTTAAACCTGTTCCAGGGATTTCCCCAACCCTCCGGAAGAGATTTGGGGAGAGCACAGGGAGCGCATGTGGTAGCAGAAACTATTGTGTTGACAGGATGCATTAGTTGCAGACTGCCCCAAAACATCAAGATTATTTGAATTGATTAAGCATGAGCTTGTAGCTGTTGCAGACACCTATATAATTTGTATCAGAAGTTGTTTGACTCAAAGTTCATCACAGACAAAGATGTAACCTTACAAATATCTAAGCTAAAAATAAACTAAGAATAAAAAATCTAAGAATCAATTTCAGTACCTGAAATTCATACCAGTCAAAATTCCCCACTTCAGCAATTCCAAAAAAGGGTGGGGATGTGTGGAAAGATATGGACGAGACTTGTAAGCAGAGCCCCAGTTAATCCCTTGATTTTGCGTGTGCCTGATTTTAAAATGTGATATTTTATATATCTTTTCCTTAAGCTTTGCACAGATCCACTAAGTGAAAAATGCAGCAGCAACCCTAACAAAAAGAGGCTCACATGTAAGCAGATGCCACAGTTATGCATGAATGCCCAACTACACAGTTCCTCTCAGGGATTTTGAAAAAGGGAGTTGTGAGGCCGGGGATCTTAAGAGAATGATGGAAACCAAATGTTTGCCACACGTTTCTGGTAAAATCCCATGTTTGAATATAGAATAATGCTCAAATCAAAGTACATGTCTGGATACAAAGGCTCTGGGGTGGCCACTTGCTCATCACCAAAAATGAGGACTAATTGCATAAAATTTGCATGTGCTAAGTTATATGCATGGATACAAATTTAGACGTGGTTAGTATAATTTAAATAGAAATACAATTCATCTCACATAGCGGGGAACACTTGGACAGCATTCCAAACAGAGGATTGACCTCTGTAAAGGAGGACACTTAGCCACCCCAAAAGGGTCTCTCTCTGCAAGTCAACAGTGTACCAGGGGGTGATGGCATTAAGAGGTGCCTCTGTTTAAGGAGTCTAAAACAACACAAAGTAGTTTTAGGTCCTTTTGTATTGTGCCTGCTCTGATAAAGAAATTAAAGCATCTTACAGAGCAGCAGGAGTGGGTAGCAACTAGCATAGTGCCATGCTGCCATGCCAGGTGTATAGTTGTCCAGGGTTGCAGACCCATTTCTTTTTCGGGAAAGGGTCCCAGCCAGGTCCCTACGTATGAGCCAATCAGTGTGAAAATGCAGTGTGTCATCCATGGAGAAGAATCCTTGTCCTTTTGTGCTGATTGGAGCCAATCAGAGTGAAAAGAGGTGAGTCAGCCACTGAGAAGGCTCTTCTTGGTAGCTAACACACAGCCTCCCCTCCCATACTGAATGGCTCCTAGTTGTAGTGGAGTGTAGACTCGTGAGACATCAGGGAGAGCAAAGGAGATGAGGGAAAGTGGGTGTGGCTGTGAGGGTGTGTGGCATGACGAACATGGAGGGACCCTGCACTTCCAAATTTGCCACTACACTACTGTGCCACACTCCTGACAGTGGTGTCACTGCTGCTTACCAGGATGGGGTATGGGCAGGCTGTGCAGCCCCAACTTTGCTACAGTCCTGCACTTGCACTATCTCAGTAAGCCGCAAGGACACCATTATCAGATGCACATGCACTTTTCTGACTTTTCTGATGCAAGGCAGCCACGACAAGAGCTTAGGTTCTGTGCTGAGGAGCTGGTGAACGGATGAAGACTGCGACAGGACCTGCACTATGATCATTTGCCCCTCCTTTCTGCTGTTAAGTTCATTTCCCCCCTGATCAGGGTTAGAATCTCGCTTTTTAAAAAAAGAAAAGAAAGCTAAACACTTAAAAGTGCAATCCTATACATGTCTACTCAATTTAGTTAAAGAGGTTTACTCTCAGAAGTGTGTATGGAATTTATTTTATTTTATTTTATTTATTTATTTGTTTCATTTATAGACCGCCCATAGCGAATAGCTCTCTGGGCGATGTACAAAAAGTTAAAATACAGAATATGACAATAAAATCAGACTACACACAATAACATTATAAACATTTACACATTTAACAGTTAAAATGCCTGGGAGCATAGCCTTAAAGTATTTAATTTTATGCCCCAGATCATTTCCATGCATGTCCAGTGCCTATTTGCACTGGATGGTCATCCCATAGCTTCACATTCAGTTATTTGAAGCTATGACATGGTTTACACAGTATAAAATGATTGCTTGGATAGGTGGAACACTGGTCTCCTAATGTGTCACTTTTGTAATTAGAACTATCGGTGGCTCTCTTCTGTGCAAAGGCAGATAATTAAGTTGCTGAACTCTGCTGTAGTTAAATATCCATTGTCACTGATTCATTAGAAAGAAGTATAGCATGATCCAGCCAAGTCACTTTTTCTTCCAACTGTGACGCGTTAAACCCCTCAGTTACTTATTTTAGGGCAGGGGAAACTTCCTTTTTCAGACTAAGGGTTAAATATTGAAGACATTAAACAAAAAAAGGTGGCATCTGAGCAGGAAGCCCATGGGAATGGTCAGTGAAAAAAATAAGGTTTTTTTTAATAGACAAGTTTTGGGTGGAAGGTTCTGGGGAACAAACAAAAAAAATTTGGCATTTTGGTGACCTAAGTGAGCATTCAGAAAATAATGATTTTGGGAGGGAGGAATTAAGTGACAAGCTGGGATCCTGGGGAAATTTTCTGGCATCACATCACAAAAGGGAACCCATGGTAGCAGCCAATAAAGTTACATATATATGGGGATGTCTGGGGTGGGTGGGAAACAAAAATTGTTGGAGGATAGGATATGGACCTTATCCTGTGGGTTCCCCAGGCCTGCCTTTGGGGGCTTCTGGAATACTTTCCCAGTTGAGATTTGGCTGGTTCCAACTTTAGACAGAAATTTAAAACATTTTTATTTCAACAGACTTTTCATGTGTAATTCTGCTGCTGTTTTAAACTAATCCTCATTAACTGCTGTCTTAGATTGTGTTGTTTTTAACTGGTACTGTTTTATAATGGTATTGTTTTAATTTTGGTATTGTTTGTTTTTAAACAGATGTAAGGTGATTTGAATGCTCTGTGAACAGAAGAGTATAAATCTATTCAATCATAATAATACCTTACTCAAATATGCCTTAGCGATCAGTGGTTAAGTAAATCTAACAGTGTTCCATGTGTGTAAGCTACATAACCTAAAATACACAGGTCATCATTTTTCTCTGCAATTTTCATGGTATATCATTTACACATTTTATTATTAATTTTACGATGGCCATTAAAAGCTTTCCGGATTGTGAATGTACTGTATATATGGTTTTTAATCATATAATTAAATGTAAACCAACTCTACTACTATTTCAATCCATACATCACTACAATTAATATATTGTAATTTCCTAAAAGAGGGAGCCTTTGAAATTGCATATATTGAGGCAGGTATTTTATATTTTATGCCAGAAAGTATTTTGCATAAATACATTGGCTGGGTTTCTCCAACCACCATTTTTACAAATGATGCTAACCTTAAGCATGTTGGATATTTTGTTGCAACTGTCATTCAGGACAGACAGAAGAAAGTACTTCTTCATGCAGTGCATAGTTAAACTATGGAATTTGCTACCACAGGAGGTAGTTGTGCCCACCAACTTGGACAGTTTTAAAAGAGGATTAGACTAGCCATGATGGCTATGCTCTGCCTCCATAGTTGGAGGCAATATGCTTCTCAATACTAGTTTATTTTTATTTTTATTTATTAAATTTGTTAGTCGCCCATCTGGCAGGGATTATCCTGCCACTCTAGGCGACGTACAATAAAATACAAATACAATCCATAAAAACATAAGCAAAAGATTAAAACTACCCCTAGAACTGCAGACTAATGACCTAAGTCCCCTCCCCAGCCTGGGTAAAGAGCCAAGTCTTCAAGGCCAAGTTGCAGGTGGGGAGATCCTGCTTGTGGGCTTCCTATAGGCAGCTGGTTGGTCAGTGTGAGAACAAGATCTTGACCAGGTGGTCCATTGGCCTGATCTTCTTATGTTCTTATTTTTTTTTAATTGCATCATGATAAGTGATGCTATGTCTTTTCTGCAAAGAGCTGGGCCATGGGACAGCTATTCAGCCAAAGCAAGGCATCAGTGCCAGAGAATACCACTTTGTTTGCCTAGCCAAAGCCCCATCCTGGAAAGGAGAAGCCAACTTGGGGAGGCCCAGTCATTCAGAAGTCCAGGAAGCCTTAATTGAACAGTAAACCTTTGGCCCTCCAAATGTTGTTGGACTACAACTCTCATCATCCTTGTCCATTTGCCTTGCTGTCTGTGGCTGATTATTTTATGCCAAAATAGGCTTCTAAGCTGTTTACATGTATGAAAGACCAGTTACACAGCTGTTAAAATATAAACATCCATAATTAAAATACACAATTCAGAGTCTATCAAGATATGGAGAGACAAATCTGGAGGGATTCCAATAGCATATTGACTGCATTCTGTTAAGTACGAAGGCCTACCTCCTGACAGACAGCTCCTAAGGCCTATATCCAAGCCTGCCAGATTTCTTTATTACATCCTCCTCTCCCCTCCCCAAGCTGCTGGACCCTCCTTTCTCTTCCCCACACCTTCCCATCACTGGACTAGGCTTACCACACGGCCTGGCAGGCAGAAGGAATGGTAAGGGGCACATGGCAGGAGTTGTGTTGAGGTGGGGTGGCAAAAGGGCACATGGCGGTGACATAGTAACGATGGGGCCCGTGGTGCTAACAACAGTGCTGGGCAGCTGCTGCTGCTACCTGCACCAAACTGCCATCTAAGTTCCCCCACAACTGGCCACAACACAACTGGAGATGTTACGTGAAGGGCAGAGGCAATGGGTATTGTGGAAGGGATTCAAATAGCAACTTCTTGCAAGCAGCAGTTGCTGCCAGATGTTCCTCTCAGTGGTTAAAAAAAAGTTTAAAAGAGCCCACCCAGCCAAGTACAGGCAGATATCCATGGTGATGCAACTGAGTGGAGCCCCAGGACTGGCCTAACCATGCCTTGTGCTGATGCTGGGACTGGACCTTGTTGTATGCTTAAACAAACTCCGGATTCAGGGTCAGGTTGCACAGTGAACCTTCTCATTACCAATCTTCCTGATTTAATTCTGGGGAAATTCCACCTTGGCGTAAGCAAAAATGGACTAATGCCTTTGAGGGTGGAACTATGGGCTACAATAAGCATGGGTCTTTTGCTTTAGCAAAAGCAGCAGCTCTGTGTCCACCTCCTAATCCATATTTTTAGGGCAACTTTCATTCCGTCCTGACATCTGTCTGCATTCTCCATACCATTGGGTGAGGAAATGCACAGTGTCATGATAGCAGGACACAAGGCAAATTGTGTTGGATGTAGGGATGGGTGAGAAATTCAATTCAGTTAACATTTCAAGCCAGATCTATCAAATTTACACTTTCTGAAACAATATGAGAACAGAAACACAGCCATCCTTTGAAATTCGAACTTACTCGAATTTTGTATTGCAGTTTGCCAAGGAAACAGTGGTTATAAAAATGGCAAAGTGTACATTAAAATGAATATATTAGTAAAAATAAATACAAAATGCATTAGATGAAGAGAAATTGCTTGAATAATGTATACATGAGTCAAAACTGCCTACAAAAATGTGTGTGTGAGGAGAAATTCACACTAAAATTCTGGAGAATTTTCATTAGGATTTTTTGGTTTTTTAAAAAAAATAAATTGCTGCAGAAATGTGGAGAACTGAATTTAAGACTGGGGAAAATGAGAAACTGAAATCTTTCCACCTCTAGCTGGATGTGCGGGGGGGGGGGGGACACGCGGAGGTGAGACACAGGACTGTCATTTTTCAGGTGCAATTGTGTGTTTCTAGTATTATATTTGGTTTCTGCCTATAGCACATCCATTCCCTGCAGTGCATCCAGTCCACTGGTTGTAAGGATGCACTGTTTTTTTTCTCTCCCCATCTAACAGCTGATACAGCCACTATTGAGATGCAAGCAAGTGGATATCTTCTCCCAATCCTGTTTGAACAGAGATTCAGAGGTATCCTCTGGCTTCCGCTAAGAACAGACATGGCTTCTTATGAATGAACTTAAAACTGTTTATTTTACAATTAACACACACACACATACAACTGAGGCCTAGAGTCTCTAACAACTACGGTCAGCAGCATCAACAGCCCTTCTTCCCCTACTGCTCCTGGGAGGGAAATGACCCCCTCCTCCAAAGGTTAACCCTGCCACAAACCCAAGTGAGTGTGTAGGCATGGAGTTGTTTGTCCATCACTACATGGCACTTTTCTGTTTTGTGGAGAGAAATGGAAGGGGGGAGACTCCTGTGTGCCTTGAAGAAAGGACATGCCTTATCCCTGAAACTTTGGCCCCGTCTGCCCTATACAATTAAATCAGTATCATACAATTCCCAGTTTCCTGGGAAGAGGGACTGACTGACTGTTAAACCATGCTGAGAATTGTAGCTCTGTGAGGAGAATAGGGGTCAGCATGTTCACAAACTCTAGTTCCCAGAATTCTTTGGGGGAAGCCATGACCATTTAAAGTGGTATGATACTGCTTTAAATGTATAGTGCAGATGGGGTTTTTTACATGATTTTTCCTCCCACCCCAATTGCTGAAACAGCCCCACCCAGTTTTGCTGCCTGTGAATGTGGTAGCAAAAATGGAGGAGCCGTTTTAGTTCAACCCTACCTGGGATCCTTCTCATTCCATCAGCTCAGGGAGGGTGGCAGTTGACAGAATCAGAAGAAAAATTGGTGGGAGGGGTGTCGTGTCTCCTTATTCAGCAAGAAATGTAATGGCAAGGGGGGGCGGGAATCTCTGGATTCCAATTTTGCAACTTATTTAGCTGCATGACAGTCAGAAATGTAAGAGATACCACTTCGCTTAGCATGGATATACAGATTCAAAGAAGTCTTGCCTGTTGAAATTCTGTCCATACTGCAAGCTGTTAAACTTTTATAGTTAAAGGAATAGAAGGCTCGCTAGAAAGATGTGGCAACTCTTGGGAAATTCCAATCTATTGTCACATTTTTGAAAAGCAAAAATAACTCAGCCTTCCTCCAAGGAGGTTCAGTGCAATGTACAAAGTCCCCCCAACTCTTTTGAACAGAGTGGTTCACAACAGATGTCATTGGAGATCGCTGATGCAAAGAGTCGCCATAAGTCGTAGTCAACTTGAAGGCACATAACAACCACCTCTTATGAAGAGAAGTAGGTTAGGCAGAGAAAGAGCAGCCAAGACAAAGTTATCCAGCAAACATAGGAAAACCGAGTCATATCATTGGTCCATCTAATTCAGCATTGTCTACACTGACTGGCAGCAACTCTATAATGGACGAATGCTTGTCCTGGCTTTTTCTTTGGTTCATCTCAGTGGATCAGGGTAAACTGTCTTGTTTGCATGCATTTTGGGATTCCGCCCCTTCATGACCTCTGTCTTGTTTGTAACTATAAGAACCCATTTCCTGACTCCAGATATTATTAAAAGGTATGCAAAGCTAAGCTGTATGGCAATAAAAATGGAAATGGACTGCCTTCAAGTTGATTCTGACTTATGGCAACCCTACAAATAGGGTTTTCATGGTAAGCGGTATTCAGAGGGGGTTTTACCATTGCCTTCTTCTGAGGCTGAGAGGCAGTGACTGGCCCAAGGTCACCCAGTGAGCTTCATGGCTATGTGGGGATTCAAACTCTGGTCTCCCAGGTTGTAGTCCAACACCTTAACCACTGCACCACACTGGCACTAAGGAAGTTAAAATTCAAAAGTAATTAGTTCCTCTCAGATGATCTTCGGAATGAACAATGGGTGCGAGTCCAAACTCAATTTATGACACCTTAGAATTGGTAAGACAAAGCCTGTTTTCCCCAAAATGTAGGAATTTATACCGTACACCTCACTGGTGACAGAGAGGATAATCTCTAAGCACATCTAGTAGAACCTAGTCCCAAAATTACATTTCACAGAATTCCGTCATGCTCCCTTTATTATGCCCACACTCCTCCTCCCAGTTTACATGTAAGTCTATGAGTTCCAAAATCCCTTTTAAGGTTGGGGTTTGCATAGGTAAAATTAGCACTTGTGGCTCTGACAATTTCCTCCATGCTTCACATTGCTCTCAAGGACCACAGGAAACACTTTGCTGGACATCAGACCAAAGAGATCTTCATTGCCTAACAGTTGTTTGATTCCGAAGGGAGAGTCTCAGTCATCTTCAGGATCAGGTATAATTCTTGCCCCTCTTTTCTTCTCTTCTTTGGCGTGAGTCTATAGCAAACATTATGCTCACTCTCTAGGGTATATTAGGGATATCTCTACTTCTTTTAGACTGTGTGTGTGAATGCATTAGTCATAATTGCTGCCAGTATATACATTATATATGCTATGCTATATTAGATATGTTTCATTTTCTTGTAATAAACCATTATTTTGTTTAGGTCTTGGTGTGCGAGTCTTTTATTGGGTCTAAGGATTAGGACAGACACACATTTAGAACAACACACAGTTTTGATTCCATGAAAATCCTTCCACTTCTCTTTTAAGGCAATGTCTCTTTTAAGGCAATTTTAAGATTCTCATGCGGGGTGGACACATATGAGGATTCAGACATACATGTGTAATATTGCTCTCAACTTGTGGCTGAGTGGGGATCTGATGCTGAGTCTTCCCAGTCCTAGCCAGACACTAACTCCCATCAGCCCCTGCCAGCATGGCCAATGGTCAGTGGGAGTTGTATTCCAACAATATCCAGAGGGCCACAAGTTTCCCATTGGTGCTCTTAACACTGCCATACCGCACTGTCTCTCTGCTATGGCTGCCTCCTCTGCCTGTAAAACTAACAGCCAAGAACTTCCAAGGCAATTTGTACCGCTTTGTACACAGATTTGTTTTTGTTTTTGTTTTAGAAAGGAAAATATGTACTGATGACATAGCTCTCGTTATTTCAGACCTAAGGCAGTGTGCTGTGATTAATGGTTTAATTTAATAGGGCACAATGTAGCACTTTCTTCCAAAACACAGTTGAGTTATTGTAGGGCTTTACATCAGAGAGCGGAAAAACAAAACTATGATTCAAACCATGCTCTGAAGTGATTTAATAGTTTGCCAAAGTATTGCTCACATTGCAAAAGAATGGTGAATGAGTTCTCATAATCTATGACTTACTGGCTGTTTCTAAGTGTTTCTGGCTGTGTCAATAAATTGTTCACAGCTCTAATTGTGTTAATGAATTGAACATAATTAAACTTACAGCATGTCATGAGCTTCCTCTGGCAAACACAGTTGGTTTCTTAAGTAAGACTTCCAAGAGGAAAAAAATGCCCAGCTTTTGCCACCCCTGGTATTTAAAATGCCATAACCTTTCACTGGAAAAGCCTATACAAATTGGGGCGGGATACTAAACCTCTTTAGAGGTGCAGCATGAAATAAAGTGAGGTGCATTCAAATAAATGCATATTATGTTTTGACAAAAACAATGAAGGCAGGGGGAATGTGGGGAAGGGCCTTAGCTGAGTGGTAGGGCGTCTGTTTGGCAAGAAAAGGGTCTCAGGTTTGATCCCTAGCATCTCCAGGTAGAACTGGGAATGTTCCCAGTCTGAAAACCTAGAGACCTGATGCCAGTCAATGTGGACATATACTGAGCCAGATGGATTAATTATGTGACTCGGTATAATGTGAGATGTGAAGAGGAATTTGAAGGAAGGGACATGGGAAGTAGCCCCGGAGACAGCCAATGCAGTGTAATGGTTAGAGCAACCTTTCCCTAATCTGGTGAACTCCAGATGCTTTGGACTACACTTCCATCAGCCCCAGCCAGCACATGGGGTTATAGTCTAAAATGCTTGGAGAGCACCAGGTTGGGGAAGGCTAGGTTAGAGTGTTGGACTAGAACTGGGAAGAATCATGTTCAAATCTCAATTCGGCCAATACAATTCTCTGGATATGGTCTTAAACTTTCAGCGCTGCCTTTCAGCAGGCTCTTCTTATGTTATGTTGCTAAAGCATAGCAGGTAAGACATCCAATCACTCTGCTGGTACGAGATGTAACAGCGTAGATAGCCCCCTACCACTGCGTTAACGCGCTCTGTCTGCCCGTCCGTCTGGGGATGATGCGCCGATGACATTTTTAATTCTGTGCCTAGTAGTCTCCACAGAGACCTCCAGAATCTGGCGGTGAATTGGGTTCCTCGGTCCGAGACCAGGCTGTCTGGCAGTCCATGCAGGCGATATATTTCCTTCACGAACAGTTTGGCTGTCTCCTCCGCGTCGAGTATCCCTGCACACGGCAGGAAATGAGCCATCTTAGTCAGGGTGTCGACAACTACCAGGATGGCCATCTTCCATTGTGATTCAGGGAGATCTGTTATAAAGTCCATCGAGAGTTCCTTCCAAGGGCCCTCCGGTGTGGGTAAAGTCTCGAGTAGCCCCGCTGGCTTTCCTGGCACATGTTTTGCTCTTAAACAGACCGGGAAGGTCTGTACATAGGTCTCTATCTCTCTCCTCATCTGAGGCCACCAAAAGTCTCTGGAGGTTGTTTGGATAGTCTTGAAAATGCCGAAGTGTCCTGCTGCCGGGGAGTCATGGCACTGTTTTAACACTCGGGTCCTCATCTCCCCCGGGGGCACATACCTCGCTGACCGGCAGCACAGCAGGCCTTTACTTTTGTGGAATCCACTTTCTTTCATGGCAGGGGAGTCTAATTCTGCCCGGCATTGCAGCGCATAAGGGTCTTGTGCCTGGGCTTCCTTAAGCACTTTTTCCCAGGACTCTTGACACGCGCCCGCAACTATCCTCTCTGGGGGGATGATGTGTTGGAGTGTGGCTGGTGGGAGCCCTTCTCTGTACTCCGGCTTTTGGGACAGGGCATCTGCCCTCTGGTTTTTTACTTGTGGGTAGTAAGTTATCCGGAAGTTAAACCTAGTGAAGAATTTGAGGAGCACATTGCTAAGAACATAAAAACCAACAACAAAAAATTCTATAAATACATTCAAAGCAGGAGACCATCTAGGGAGACGATTGGACCCTTGGATGATAAGGGAGTCAAAGGTGTACTAAAGAACGATAAGGAGATTGCAGAGAAGCTAAATGAATTCTTTGCATCTGTCTTCACAGTGGAAGATATAGGGCAGATCCCTGAACCTGAACTAACATTTGCAGGAAGGGATTCTGAGGAACTGAGACAAATAGTGGTAACGAGAGAGGAAGTTCTAAGCTTAATGGACAATATAAAAACTGACAAATCACCGGACCCGGATGGCATCCACCCGAGAGTTCTCAAAGAACTCAAAGGTGAAATTGCTGATCTGCTAACTAAAATATGTAACTTGTCCCTTGGGTCCTCCTCCGTGCCTGAGGACTGGAAAGTGGCAAATGGAACGCCAATCTTCAAAAAGAGATCCAGAGGGGATCCCGGAAATTACAGGCCAGTTAGCTTAACTTCTGTTCCTGGAAAACTGGTAGAAAGTATTATTAAAGCTAGATTAACTAAGCACATAGAAGAACAAGCCTTGCTGAAGCAGAGCCAGCATGGCTTCTGCAAGGGAAAGTCCTGTCTCAGTAACCTATTAGAATTCTTTGAGAGTGTCAACAAGCATATAGATAGAGGTGATCCAGTGGACATAGTGTACTTAGACTTTCAAAAAGCGTTTGACAAGGTACCTCACCAAAGGCTTCTGAGGAAGCTTAGCAGTCATGGAATAAGAGGAGAGGTCCTCTTGTGGATAAGGAATTGGTTAAGAAGCAGAAAGCAGAGAGCAGGAATAAACGGACAGTTCTCCCAATGGAGGGCTGTAGAAAGTGGAGTCCCTCAAGGATCGGTATTGGGACCTGTACTTTTCAACTTGTTCATTAATGACCTAGAATTAGGAGTGAGCAGTGAAGTGGCCAAGTTTGCTGATGACACTAAATTGTTCAGGGTTGTTAAAACAAAAAGGGATTGCGAAGAGCTCCAAAAAGACCTCTCCAAACTGAGTGAATGGGCAGAAAAATGGCAAATGCAATTCAATATAAACAAGTGTAAAATTATGCATATTGGAGCAAAAAAAACTTAATTTCACATATACGCTCATGGGGACTGAACTGGCGGTGACCGACCAGGAGAGAGACCTCGGGGTTGTAGTGGACAGCACGATGAAAATGTCGACCCAGTGTGCGGCAGCTGTGAAAAAGGCAAATTCCATGCTAGCGATAATTAGGAAAGGTATTGAAAATAAAACAGCCGATATCATAATGCCGTTGTAGAAATCTATGGTGCGGCCGCATTTGGAATACTGTGTACAGTTCTGGTCGCCTCATCTCAAAAAGGATATTCTAGAGTTGGAAAAGGTTCAGAAGAGGGCAACCAGAATGATCAAGGGGATGGAGCGACTCCCTTACGAGGAAAGGTTGCAGCATTTGGGGCTTTTTAGTTTAGAGAAAAGGCGGGTCAGAGGAGACATGATAGAAGTGTATAAAATTATGCATGGCATTGAGAAAGTGGATACAGAAAAGTTCTTCTCCCTCTCTCATAATACTAGAACTCGTGGACATTCAAAGAAGCTGAATGTTGGAAGATTCAGGACAGACAAAAGGAAGTACTTCTTTACTCAGCGCATAATTAAACTATGGAATTTGCTCCCACAAGATGCAGTAATGGCCACCAGCTTGGATGGCTTTAAAAGAAGATTAGACAAATTCATGGAGGACAGGGCTATCAATGGCTACTAGCTGTGATGGCTGTGCTCTGACACCCTAGTCAGAGGCAGCGTGCTTCTGAAAACCAGTTGCTGGAAGCCTCAGGAGGGGAGAGTGTTCTTGCACTCGGGTCCTGCTTGCGGGCTTCCCCCAGGCACCTGGTTGGCCACTGTGAGAACAGGATGCTGGACTAGATGGGCCACTGGCCTGATCCAGCAGGCTCTTCTTATGTTATGTTATGTTCTTAACTGAGCCCACAGTATCTGCCTTTGGTTCAGTTTCTTGGCAGTCTTTAAACTCTCGAGATTCTTATGATCTGACCTAACCTCAATCTGGTGCTGAGTCCCTTCCAGGTACTGTCGCCAGTGTGAGAAGGATTCTTTAATCGCAAGGAGTTCCTTCTCCAAAACAGTGTAATTGCGTTCGGGGTCCGTCAGCTTCCTCGAAAAGTATGCGCAGGGGTACAGTCCTTCGCCTTCTTTTCCCGGTTGTAACAAAACCCCTGCAATGGCCAGGTCAGAGGCGTCTGTCTCCACGATGTAGGGTAGACTAGGATCAGCAAACTTCAAATTGGCTCCCCTGAGAAACACTCCTTTAGCTCCTCGAAGGCTCTCCCTGCCTCTTCGGTCCACCGGAATGCTCCTTTTCCCCATAGGCATTCCGTCAGGGGGGCCGTCAGCTTGGAAAAGCACGGAATGAATTTCCGGTAGTAGTTAGCGAACCCCAAGAAGCGCTGGATATCCTTCTTGTTCTTGGGCTGATTCCATTCTAATACACAGCTCACTTTGCCCGGGTCCATCTCTATTCCCTCTGGAGAGATCCTATACCCTAAGAAATCCAGGGAAGTCAGGTCAAAACCACACTTTTCCAACTTCGCATACAGCCGGTTCTCCCTCAGTCTCTGCAGCACTGTCTTCACGTGCTGCTCATGATCCTGTGGATCCTCTGAGAAAATCAGGATATCATCCAGATAAATAATAACGTAAGAGTCTAGGAGGTATCTAAACACCTGGTTCATGAAATTCTGGAACACTCTGGGACAGATGGACAATCCAAAAGGCATTATGAGGTACTCAAACTGACCTTGAGGGGTCAAAAAAGCCGTTTTCCGCTCGTCCCCCTCCCTCATTCGTACCAGGTTGTACGCCCCCCTCAAGTCCAGCTTGGAAAAAACTTTGGCTGAACGCAACCGATCCAGCAGCTCATTTATGAGGGGCAGGGGGTAGCTGTTCGGTATAATAATCTGGTTCAGCGCACGGTAGTCATGGCACGGACGCAACTCTCCCCCTTTTTTCTTGACGAATAGCAAGGGAGCTGCTGCTGGGGACTGTGAGGGTCGAATAAACCCTCTTTTCAAATTCTTCTCCAAGAACTCCCTCTGCACTTCTCGCTCCTGTTCCGTGAGTGAGTAAATTTTCCCCACTGGGATGCTGGGTCCAGGGACCAGATCGATGGCGCAGTCATACAGTTGATGTGGGGGTAGGGTCTCTGCCTCCTTCTCATCGAACACATCCTGAAACTCTCTATACTTGTCGGGCAGTGTCACCTCCGCCGCTCCTGGCTCGGTCCCGGCCAGAATGGCCCCTGTCTCCGAGGGTCAACAGTTCTCATGGCAGTATTTGGAGGTGAACACCACTATCGCCTCTCCCCAGTGAATCCGTGGCCCATGCTTCGCTAGCCATGGCATTCCCAGGATCACCGAGAAGCTGGAGAGGTGTGAGACGTAGAAGGAAATAGTCTCTGAGTGGCCCCGGATTTCCATCTCCATTTCTTGAGTCGCTCTAGTTACACCTCCAGACTTCAAAGGCCGTCCGTCGATGGTCTCCACGGCTAGAGGCTTTTCCAACTTCCATGTGGGAATGGCATAGCGGTCCACTAACTTTGCATCCATGAAGCAAGTGGAGGCTCCGCTGTCTATCATTTCCTCTGTCTCGAAGCTCTGTCCCCCCGTCATTGTAATCCGGACCGGTAATACTAGAACTTCCCGTGACTGGGGTTGTGTCTCTGCAAGCCCTTTATTTAGAACGGCCCTCAGCCCTCTGGCCTCTATGAGAGCTGGGCCATCTAGTTTCCCGACGGCTCGGGCTTCCCTGTCTTAGCTCCACAATTCCTCGCGAGGTGGCCAGGTTTGGCACAGTACAGGCAGAGGTTCTCTCTCCACCGCCTCTCCTTCTCCTCGTCCGTCAGGCGCGGTCTGATGCCCCCCAACTGCATGGGTTCCTCGCCACTGCTAGTGGAAGGTGTCGAACTTGTGGGGAGACGGGTTCGGGGCAGGGGTGTGGGAGCAGGGTATTGTGTCGTCTCCTGTCTTTTCTCCAGTCGGCGGCCTTCCAGTCGATGGTCTACCTGCAGACACACACGGATCAGATCCCTCAACGTGCCTGGGGGTGACATCCGGGCCAGTTCATCCAGGATCTCTGAACCCAATCCACTTCAGTACAAATACATGAGCGCTGGATCATTATAATCAGTCTCTTGAGCTAGGAGTTTGAATGTGTTGGTGTAACTCGCCACTGTCCCCCTCCCCTGTCGAAGGGCACCGAGTTTTCTTGCCACTGTCTCTTTCCTCTGGGGGTCTTGGAACATTTCCCCCATGGCCGTCGTGAACCCAGTGTAAACACTCAACAACAGGTCTGCACGGATCAGGTAAGGGGTTGCCCACTTCGCGGCTTCTCCTTCAAGGAGGCTTACTACGAATGCCACTTTCGCGTCGTCCGTTGGAAATTCTGCCCTGCGTACTTGCATGTAGAGCTCGCATTGGGCCAGGAATGTGGCAAATTGATCGCTCTGCCCTGCATACCTGGCGGGCAGTCCAACTGGAGTCTTGGCGGGGGCTGCAGCTGCACCGGGAGGCGCTGCCTGGAGCTGGGCAATCGCCGCCCTCAGAGCTTGGTTGTCTACCTGCAGAGCCTGTGTTGCAGCTCGCAGGTTCTGATTCTCGGCTTGCAAGGTGATAAAATTCAGCTGCAGCGCTTGAAAATCTGCCTGCAGCGACTCTAGGGTGATCCCTCCTGCTGCTCCCACATCCATCTTGTACGGGGCAAGTTGCGGGAAGTTTGCGGGAGGTAAAGGTGGCTCTGTCAATCTGTCAGACCCAGGATGGGGTTCAAGAATGAGACTCGAGGGTGAAAGCAATTCTTTCTTTATTAAGGAGATTTCCACATTAAAAGTACGACGCTTCATGCACACGACTACTCTAACTCACTCTCATCCCTAACTTACTTATCCTGCAGCGTTGTAAGAAAGTTGACAGAGCAAAGTTTTCCAGCCTCTTCCTTGCTTAAGTAGGAGGTAGGCGTTCTCTAAGCCGAGCGCTTCTCCTGAGCGATCCTCCCCCCTCCTCCCGCCGTTGCTCGGCCCTCCTCTGCATGCGGCGGGCACGCGGAGAAAGCGGCTCCCCCCCTTCTTTGCCCGAAGTACTGACATCTTTGAGCCGGCTGGGAGGAGGGAGAGGGGGGGAGCTGGGCACTGACTTCTTTCCCGGACTACCATGTTGGGGTGGGGTTAGAGTGCCTCTTTCTCCCTCCCCCTCCTCTCTCTGCAGCGCGAAAGGAGGCGTGAGAATTGGCTGGGCTGCGTCTCCGGCCGTTGGAATCTCAAGGTCTCTTACTGGCCTCTCTCTCAAACTCCCTTCCTCCTCATCCCCGCTCTGTAACTCTTGAAATCCCGGATCCCCCTCCCCACACTCCAGTACATCCCATTCAAGGTCCTGATCCAGGGTCTCGATAGCAGCACAGTAGCCAGAGAGGATGGTGGAGGCCACTTTGTGTGCCAAGTACAAACACAGTATTCACACACACACGTTGTCATCTTTCACCTCCACAATTCCTTATCTCCACTCTGCTGCTGCCTTCTTCTCCTCCTTTATCCATGTTCTTGCCCTTTGGCTCCTTTTTCTCTCCACTCCATTCTTCACCACCACCATCCATTTTTTAAAAAACAATTGTTTTCTCCACTCCACCCCATCTCGGTCTCCACCTCCTCCCTTGTCGCCTCCTACCCACCCACAGAGCATGAGGGAAGAGCAACACTGCACAGAAGCCCAGTTTGAGGCACATGATTTTCATCCACAAATCAGAGGAGCAGAAGACTTCCCCTGCTTCCCCCCCAGTAATGCCCAAAAGTAATGCTGGAAATATTACAATTACTCCACAAAAGTAATAAAATTACTCCTAGTTCTATTACAATCAAAATGTAAAGGAATTACCCACTTGTTCCTCAAAAAAGTAATGAATTACAAGCAATTCATTACTTGTAACAAATTACTTCCAAGCTCTGCCTGGATCTGCTGGCCCTTGCCTCTTTTAAAAAAAAAACACTTTGCTTACAAGGTGGCTGGGTGCTCTGCAATTTGCAGTGCCTGTGAGACCTCAGCCACCTGCCATCTTAATTTGCCCAGAGGCAAATGTGTGTCATGGGACTGGGTCCCAAGTCTCTTAAGTCTCTAGCAATGTTTAAGTAATGGTTATACAGTTATGAAGCAGCCATCTTAGATCAAGCCCTACGGAGAGCTTTAATTTCACCTCATATCCCTTTCAATGAAGGCACTTCACGTGTTGAGTGTGTTTTAAGGTATATGCCTATCAATGTAAAGTTTCTTTCCCCCCCCCGAAAAATATTCCTCAGACTCAATTTTTGGAAGTCAAACTTGAAAAGCTTTGCAAGTCAGATTCAAAGTCCAAAGGTTTGTCAATGTTGGAATTTGTGTGAAACTTCAATTTCTGCCAAATCCAAATGATTGTCATTTAGATAGTTTGGTAGACAGTGCTGGGAAGGAGTCAGTGGTCGTGGTGCACGTTGGCACCAACGACATGGGGAAATGCAGCCGTGAGGTCCTGGAAGCAAAATTTAGGTTGCTAGGTAGGATGCTGAAAGCCAGGACCTCCAAGGTGGCTTTCTCTGAAATGCTACCAGTTCCACACGCAGGACCAGCCAGACAGGCCTAGCTTCGCAGTCTCAATGCGTGGATGAGACGATGGTGTCAGGTGGAAGGGTTCGGATTTGTTAGGCACTGGGGAACATTTTGGGACAAGCCGGGCCTGTACAAAAGGGACGGGCTCCACTTGAACCAGAATGGAACCAGACTGCTGGCACTTAAAATTAAAAAGGTAGCAGAGCAGCTTTTAAACTGACTGAGGGGGGAAACCCGACAGGAGCTGAGAAAGGTCCGGTTCGGAATAAACCTCCCCCCTGGGATAAAAACCAAAGAAATGATGAAATTTTAAAAGGGGTAGGCCTAGAAGTAGGCATTGTGAGAGCAGGGGCACAGGATATAAATTCAGAAGAGCAAAATTACCACAGGCCTAACCACAAGTGCCAAAGACACTTGAAGAGAGACACTGCTTACAAGTGCCTGTACGCTAATGCTAGGAGCCTCCGAACCAAGATGGGAGAACTGGAGTGCTTGGTCTTAGAGGACAGCACTGATATAGTGAGCATAACGGAGACCTGGTGGAATGGAGAAAACCAGTGGGATATGGTTATCCCTGGATATAAACTATATCGGAAGGACAGGGAAGGACGTATTGGTGGCGGAGTCGCTCTATACGTGAAAGAAGGCATTGAATCCAGCAAGCTCGAAACCCCAAAAGAGGCAGACTCCTCCACAGAATCATTGTGGGTGGTGATACCGTGCCCCAGGAGGGACTTAATACTGGGAACGATCTATCGTCCCCCTGATCAAAATGCTCAGGGAGACCTTGAGATGAGATATGAAATTGAGGAAGCATCCAAACTAGGAAATGTGGTAGTAATGGGTGACTTCAACTACCCGGACATAGACTGGCTGCATATGTGTTCCAGTCATGACAAAGAAGCAAAGTTTCTAGATATTCTAAATGACTATTCCCTAGATCAGTTGGTCATGGAACCGACCAGAGGGACGGCAACCCTGGACTTAATCCTCAGTGGGGACCGGGACCTGGTGCGAGATGTAAGTGTTGTTGAACCGATTGGGAGCAGTGACCACAGTGCTATTAAATTAAACATACATGTAACTGGCCAATTGCCAAGAAAATCCAACACGGTCACATTTGACTTCAAAAGAGGAAACTTCACAAAAATGAGGGGATTGGTAAAAAGAAAGCTGAAAAACAAAGTCCAGAGGGTCACATCACTCGAAAATGCTTGGAAGTTGTTTAAAAACACTATATTAGAAGCTTAACTGGAGTGCATACCGCAGATCAGAAAAGGTACCACCAGGGCCAAGAAGATGCCAGCATGGTTAACGAGCAAAGTCAAGGAAGCTCTTAGAGGCAAAAAGTCTTCCTTCAGAAAATGGAAGTCTTGTCCGAATGAAGAAAATAAAAAAGAACACAAACTCTGGCAAAAGAAATGCAAGAAGACAATAAGGGATGCTAAAAAAGAATTTGAGGAGCACATTGCTAAGAACATAAAAACCAACAACAAAAAATTCTATAAATACATTCAAAGCAGGAGACCATCTAGGGAGACAATTGGACCCTTGGATGATAAGGGAGTCAAAGGTGTCCTAAAGAACGATAAGGAGATTGCAGAGAAGCTAAATGAATTCTTTGCATCTGTCTTCACAGTGGAAGATATAGGGCAGATCCCTGAACCTGAACTAACATTTGCAGGAAGGGATTCTGAGGAACTGAGACAAATAGTGGTAACGAGAGAGGAAGTTCTAAGCTTAATGGACAATATAAAAACTGACAAATCACCGGACCCGGATGGCATCCACCCGAGAGTTCTCAAAGAACTCAAAGGTGAAATTGCTGATCTGCTAACTAAAATATGTAACTTGTCCCTTGGGTCCTCCTCCGTGCCTGAGGACTGGAAAGTGGCAAATGTAACGCCAATCTTCAAAAAGGGATCCAGAGGGGATCCCGGAAATTACAGGCCAGTTAGCTTAACTTCTGTCCCTGGAAAACTGGTAGAAAGTATTATTAAAGCTAGATTACCTAAGCACATAGAAGAACAAGCCTTGCTGAAGCAGAGCCAGCATGGCTTCTGCAAGGGAAAGTCCTGTCTCAGTAACCTATTAGAATTCTTTGAGAGTGTCAACAAGCATATAGATAGAGGTGATCCAGTGGACATAGTGTACTTAGACTTTCAAAAAGCGTTTGACAAGGTACCTCACCAAAGGCTTCTGAGGAAGCTTAGCAGTCATGGAATAAGAGGTCCTCTTGTGGATAAGGAATTGGTTAAGAAGCAGAAAGCAGAGAGTAGGAATAAACGGACAGTTCTCCCAATGGAGGGCTGTAGAAAGTGGAGTCCCTCAAGGATCGGTATTGGGACCTGTACTTTTCAACTTGTTCATTAATGACCTAGAATTAGGAGTGAGCAGTGAAGTGGCCAAGTTTGCTGACGACACTAAATTGTTCAGGGTTGTTAAAACAAAAAGGGATTGCGAAGAGCTCCAAAAAGACCTCTCCAAACTGAGTGAATGGGCGGAAAAATGGCAAATGCAATTCAATATAAACAAGTGTAAAATTATGCATATTGGAGCAAAAAATCTTAATTTCACATATACGCTCATGGGGTCTGAACTGGCGGTGACCGACCAGGAGAGAGACCTCGGGGTTGTAGTGGACAGCACAATGAAAATGTCGACCCAGTGTGCGGCAGCTGTGAACAAGGCAAATTCCATGCTAGCAATAATTAGGAAAGGTATTGAAAATAAAACAGCCGATATCATAATGCCGTTGTATAAATCTATGGTGTGGCCGCATTTGGAATACTGTGTACAGTTCTGGTCGCCTCATCTCAAAAAGGATATTCTAGAGTTGGAAAAGGTTCAGAAGAGGGCAACCAGAATGATCAAGGGGATGGAGCGACTCCCTTACGAGGAAAGGTTGCAGCATTTGGGGCTTTTTAGTTTAGAGAAAAGGCGGGTCAGAGGAGACATGATAGAAGTGTATAAAATTATGCATGGCATTGAGAAAGTGGATAGAGAAAAGTTCTTCTTCCTCTCTCATAATACTAGAACTCGTGGACATTCAAAGAAGCTGAATGTTGGAAGATTCAGGACAGACAAAAGGAAGTACTTCTTTACTCAGCGCATAGTTAAACTATGGAATTTGCTCCCACAAGATGCAGTAATGGCCACCAGCTTGGATGGCTTTCAAAGAAGATTAGACAAATTCATGGAGGACAGGGCTATCAATGGCTACTAGCCATGGTGGCTGTGCTCTGCCACCCTAGTCAGAGGCAGCATGCTTCTGAAAAGCAGTTGCCGGAAGCCTCAGGAGGGGAGAGTGTTCTTGCACTCGGGTCCTGCTTGCGGGCTTCCCCCAGGCACCTGGTTGGCCACTGTGAGAACAGGATGCTGGACTAGATGGGCCACTGGCCTGGTCCAGCAGGCTCTTCTTATGTTCTTATGTTCTTATGAACTAAATGTATCCTAGCAATCACAGCAGTGAAATTTGGAGAGCAACACAATCTTGAAACTTTGTTAGTCACATTTGATGTGCTGGCCATAGCCCAAAACTCTGATGCAGACACCCACTCCACATATGTATTGGTGTTCTGAGTGTGATAGATTACAGTAGCTATGTGGCAAATTGCATTTATCATGCAATTTTGTCTGCCTCCTTTGCCCTCTGCCCACTAATTTATCACCACTGGGAGTACTTCTAAGATTCAAAACATCTGAGCACCATCTATGAACCACCATCACCTTTAAATCCAACTGCTGGTGTACACAAGGCAGTTTCAGCTAATTGTAGTAAACCTTGGAGTGTTTTATTAACATATTTCATGGGATTTTTAATTGCACATATTGCCAAAATATTACAGCAGCATAAAGACTGATCTTATAAACAAATAAATACTTAAATAAATCAAATGATCAGAAAATAGAAATTTCACATGATTATTCAAATAGATAGAAAGGATTGGGGAGGGGGGGACAGAGTTACAACCTGAGTCTGTATGTGCTTCCTGATAAGTAAATCTTACTTCTATTATTCAGTTGGATTTACTCCCAAATTAGATTGTAGCTTTTGGAAAATAGCATAAAAAATAATGAAATGAGCCCAAAATCTGGTGCTGCTCAATATTTGGATGAAGCAGAGATAGTAGAACATAACCCACATCATAGAACGTCATGCACAGTGGGTACAATCCAGAGAAAATCCCATTGGATTGAGATTTATGGTTCTTCCAGATATACCACCCAGTTCAGTGCTTATTTATGTAAAAGTCCCACAATGTCCAGTGGGACTTACTGCTAAGTAAGGATACACAGAATTGCAGCCAGAGTGTGTGAAGGAGGATTGGCAGTCTGAATCAGAGCACTGGTCAGCCTTAATCTACATATCTAGGTTTCAAAGCTAGTCTGCATAGATCAGCGAGGATTGGAGAGCTACCAACATGCTGAAACCAACTGCCCTTTCAGTTACACTTCCCAGTCTGTTATATTGTTGCCACTTAGAGCGATTGGAAGGGTTTGAAATGTAGAGCTATCCTTACTGTACTCGACCACTCCACTCCGGGGAAAACATTTTATGACTGCTATGTGCATATAGAATATAGAGTACTTGCTTGATAATTTGACAGGGTGAATGCATTTTATCCAACATATAGCAATATTTAGCAGTCATTGCCATCTATGGGAAATACTGGTTAGTGTCTAGTATAAGCATCAGTCAACAAAAGATGAGTGCACTGTATCATACGCTAATTTCTGGCCCTGCTTGTTGATGATGATAATGCCCTCAATGTGCATGGTGCTTTAGCTAAGGGGAGGGCTAGCAACTTTGTACATGCACATGCTCTTGCGGTCCCTGTTTACCTGGAAAATACTTTGATCAGCGGTAAAGATAGCGGGAGCTGCAGCCAGTACTGTGAAGCACATGGTCGCTGATTGTATATCTCTCTTGCTGATGTCGGCAGACTTTATCTACTGTGGGATGGTCCAGTCAGCAACTGTGCTGGCTGCAGCCCCCTCAGCCTCCACCATTACACCCTGGTACTTAAAAGATTTGGATGAGAATTCTGCTTTCTCACCACAAAGCAGCTGCTGGCTGTATCACTAAACAAACTGCCTCACTTGACACTGTTGGCTGCAAGGATACTAGAAGTTAAATCTCAGAACAGGGAGTGGATACATTATCTGTTTGAGATTACATAGCAACATAGGAAGTACTCTTATACTGAGTCAGACCATTAGTTCACCCAGCTCAGTACTGTTTGCAGCAGTTCTCCAGGATTTCAGACAGGGGTCTCTTCCAGTCCTACCTGGAGATGCAGGGGATTCAATCTGGGGCCGTCTGCCTGCGAGGCAGATGCTCTAGCACTGAACTATGGATTGGATCTTAACATTTTGCTCTGTTCTTGGAAGGAGAGCTGCACTCACAGAAGGGGTTAGAATCATAGAATAGTAGAGTTCTATAAGGCCATCAAGGCCTATAAGGCCATCAAGTCCAACCTCCTGCCCTATGCAGGAAACCAAATCAAAGCATTCCTGACAGATGGCCATCCAGCTGCCTCTTGAATGCCTCCAGTGTTGGACAGCCCACTACCTCTCTAGGTACCCACTACCTCTCTAGGGTTCTTTTGTAAGTGGAAGGAAGGACCCCTTCCAGAAGCACAACTCCCCTTCCATGAACAGACACTTCCATTCACAGAGCAAAACGTTAGGACCTAAGGTACCATCTCAGTGCATGAGCAGGAACACTAAAGGACCATGCAGTTCCCAGCCTGCTATTTCATACATTGCATATGAACTGTTAACAACCTACTGCACCTTTATTTTCTAGCTAGCATACCTTTAACACACACACACACACAGAGAGAGAGGGGGGGGGGCTTTGAAATCAGCAGAAGACCAACAATTGCAGAGTAAATGAATGCAGCATGCAGAGGATGGAAACGGACCTGCTGTGGGGTGGGGTGGGAGGGTTGGGCAGTGATAGTTGGAATGAGAATCAGAGCATTACACACATGCCCCTGTTTTCAGCCATGTAATGTTGGAGGGCATGTACGTGGTCCCTGGGGGCCCTGATAAATTTTAATCATCCTTTGGCAAAGGCAGAGCAGGAAATATTGTTTTCTGTTCATTTTAGTAGGCAATCCTGTTTCCCCTCCCCTCGCCCTCCTTCTCCTCCTCACAGTGCCGACATGTAAAGAAAGTTACAGGGCTGTAAACTGGGCCAAAAGACCTCTGAGCATTCAGCGAGGCTGGGAGGATTAGAACACAAATGTCTCCCTGAAACGAGATTGGCTAGCAAAACAGTCCGGTTTGTCTGGGAGGCCAAGGGAAATAATACAAATTAGACAAGTAATCAATAGCATTCAGACTTTTAAGTGAACGCCACAGAACAGAAACCTCATGCTTGTCTAAATTGTCTCTGGAAAGTTTCCCTCTGCTGCAAGCTATAATAACACTTGTTACAGTTTTGTTAAGTGATATTCCCATTTTGATGGAGATTGTTTATCCAAACAAGGGAGAGAAAGCAGCTGTGTTAATTCTTCTTCCAAGCAGGCTTTTTATGCATGGAGTAGCTTATTATGAAAGAACTGAGAAATTTCAAGATTCAATATTTCATTGTGAGCCTGATTAATTACACTTCATTAAACTAAAGATTAAAAGGAGTAAAAGGCATATAGCTGTAGCTGAACAGCAAATGAAGGATGGATAGGATAATCATTAATTGTTCAGTGGAATTGTTTAGGGTTATCTGGAGGAATATAACAAGAGCTAATGCAATGAAAAGAAACAAAGGGGGAATTTAGGACAAATGTGTTAGACAAAATTTCCTAAAGGACAAGGCCCCCTACTAGTCTGGAGAACACTCTCAATGGAGGGATGTCTCTTGAGCTTTTTAATAGTTCAGGCCAGGGTAGGGCAACTTGTTCAGCACGGAGGTTCTCCCTGATACAACAGCATTGCCAAAAAGGTATCAGCTAAGGGGTCTTTAGACAAGCTGCACACCCAAAGCCTGTGTCTTCTGTATGCAGATATAAAAACACTTCCAGCATCTCACTGGAAGATAAAGTAAAATAATTCATTATTAAAAAGGGACAATAAATGTGAATTCCCAAGGCCATAGTAGCCATTAGAAACCATGGTTATGGTTTATATTTTTTTTTCTTCAAAAAAGTGACTATCAGGAATGGGTGGGCCCAACCACAATGTGCGGAGAGGGGACCTTGAACCCCTTACTTCCACAGCATGAGGGTCTCAACAAAATTGTCCCTCAAAGCCTGCTTTTATCTCTGGAAGAAAATCCTCCATTATCACCAATTTGGATAATATTACCTAGCTGCTGGAGAGACACTGTGGTGTAGTGGTTAAGGTGTTGGACTACGACCAGGGTTCAAATCTCCACACAGCCATGAAGCTCACTGGGTGACCTTGGGCCAGTCACTGCCTCTCAGCCTCAGAAGGCGGCAATGGTAAACCCCCTCTAAATACCGCTTACCATGAAAACCCTATTCATAGGGTCGCCATAAGTTGGGATCGACTTGAAGGCAGCACATTTCCATTTTACCTAGCTGCTGAGAGGGCTGAATAGTGTCCCTTTAGGCAAAGTCCCATCTGGAGGGTCTTTTGTTTTGACCTTCCAATTATCATACTGTCCTATAGGAATTGTGATCTCCAAAGTAAGACAAAAATCAAATACTGCCGCTCTTTGGTCCATTAGAACAGAAAAGGAAATTCATAATTAAAATAGAATTCTAACTACACAATCCTGTACATGTCGATTCAGAAGTAAGTCCCATTGAGTTCAATGAGACTTACTTACTGGTAACTGTGTACAGAATTGCAGCCTAAGTGGGCTGTCAGTTAAACTGGCCATTGCTAACCTGGTGCTGAGCAATGCCTTTGTTAACCTGGTGCTGTGCACCACATGTTCAAAACCTCTATAGCTATGGATGCTGTAAATTCCTGTCTGAAGAACAGTGGCAGCTGGTGGCCCCAAGTCAGTGGGACAGTGGAGTCCGTTCTGGGTTTTAGTCTAAAAGTGTTTGGATAACTCCCTGAACATTCAGATTAAAACCCAGAGTGGATTCCACTGCCGTACGGATGTGAAGCCACCAACCGCTACTGCTGAAGACACTCTAGTTCAGGGGTGGCAAACCTTTTTGAGAACATGTGCCCAAATTGGCGATAATATTCTAAAAAAATCTCTTGCATGCCCATGGTAATTTTGAGCAGCAGATTATAATTTATTATTATTATATTTGTATTTTACAAAAAAAAATTATGGAGAAAGAGAACAAAATGTCTGAAAACATTCTTAAAGAAGTCTGGTTAGGCAACCGATAACTCTTCTGAATTGTTTAAAATGGGACAGCTTTAGGAATTACATGTTATTAATAACTAGTAATTCACAAGAAGTAAAATTAATGAATTAGTAACAATAATAATGGACCTTTTTTAAGGAAAAAGGAGTCCTGTTGCTTACTTACATGTATTCATTGTTTTACTATTAACAAAAGTATAACAGAGAGAGATTGAAATAAATGAAAGCATTTTAGAAAGCTCAGTTGAAATATCAATGTTTTTAAAAAGACAGTTGAAAAATACAGTAGGGCCCCGCTTTCCGGCGTTCTGCTATCCAGTGTTCCGCTGATGCAGCAGCTTTTAATCAGGGGAAATTCCTCGTTTTAAAGCCGATTTTCGCATCATTTTTGCGCGACGCAACCCATTATACTCAATGGGTTCCGCTTTACGGAGATTTCCACTTTACAGCGGGGGCCTGGTCCCTAACCCGCCATATAAGTGGGGCCCTACTGTAACATCATTTATAAATAGTATTGTTATTGTACTCTATAAGCAACATAAGAAACGTGAATGTGAAGTGATAAGCTTTGGTTCATATTATATAAAACATTAAAAAATCAAGGAAAGGAAAATAAGCATATTTTACTCTCAGTGAGATTTTGCTGCTGCACGAATGATGACAGATATTTTATATCAGGCTTGTCTTTGGTTGTTTTGAGAGCTATGCATGCAGCACTAGTTTCATCGGTAAGTCTACTCCTATAGAAAGTTCATCACTGATAACAGTGACTCACATGAATATGTCAATGAAAATCCTGTTAATACTGCCATTGCAAGATCTTTCAGACAGTCAAAAGTTTCAGGAATGGAATCCCAGAGTTTCAGAACCTAATTTTCTGCAATTTTCTCGGTTAAAACAAGGCAGGCAACCAGCCTCCTCGCCAGGTCATAGTCTCCTCTTCTCCTTTCACAGCTAAGTCCCAAACTCGGTTTCTGACTGTCTTTATCCTGTGGCCCTACCGTCTGGAGAGCTCCTTCCTCGTAGGCTAGACCAGCCAGACAACCTTCCCAGAGCTCGGCACAAAAACAGTCTGCCAGCCTCTCGCTCTCTTCCAACTCTAGGTTGGGGGCAGGAGGAAAAGAGGAAAGCGAGAAGAACCCCAAAACTGCGCTGGAGGCTCAGGCCCATCCTGCCACCCAGCAGCACCAAGGCTCTTCCCCTTCCTTCCTTCCTTCTTTCCTTCCTTCCTTCCTTCCCTCCCTCCTGCCTCTCCTTCTCTCCGGTTGCCTGCAGTTGTCCTCCTTCAGTTGTTCCTTCCCATAATCCCCCCTCCCACGTTCTAAGGAGGATGTGTGAAACCACAGCGTGTTGCCTGAGAGTCCCGGTAGAGACGCACAAGGCCTCTGAGGGAGGAAAAGATCCCACAATGTTCTCAGACATGGTTTCTCTTGGGGGAGGCCAACAAAAATTTTTTCGTGTGCTACCTTGGGTTTGCCACCCCTGCTCTAGTTTATGCATTTGTGCGTGTAATAGTTTTCATACATTGTTTATTTGTTTTAAATATTTCTATCCTGTCCTACTACCCTACAATGGGGCACTTAGGGCAGCTCACTATGCAATAGTACACAGTAAATAAAAATCACAGTAAATTTTTACAAGAGATACAAATACATAAAATACTGTTGTGCACTACCCTATGGGACTTCCAGGGTTCCTGCCCTTAACTAGGGTTTGGTTTCCTTGGAAAGAAGGTCAGCAGAGATGATGGCGTCTTTATGATATACCGTTGATTTACACACCTTCACCACCTGAGCTTAAGATGGAGGAGTTCAAGGCATTAACAGTCCAATAGATCTTGCTTTTCCATCAGGCTTGTAGGGAGGCACCCCAAAGCTATGGTGCAGAGAGGAAGCCTCTCTGTGCCTTCCTAGTTCCCAGCTTCTTCAGACTAGACTAAATGCACAGGCCTCTCTTTGGCTCCAGGATGGGGGGACAGGGCTCCAGCCAGGTGATGGGAGGGAGGAGGGCCTCTCTCTTGAAAGAATTCTTAATAGCTCACACATTGCTTCTCTGGCAGATTCTTATACTTGTTAATGGCAACACTTGATAGACCCATTAGCCACTCTATTAGATTAACAAAGGAAACCAGTTTGACCAGTGGAGCAGGTTTCTTCCTTTGCAGGTTGTATCTCTTACAGGCAAACAATTATAAACTAGAAAGGGTCTCACAGATATCATCCAAACCCACCCCCACAATCCTATAACAATACAGTCAACAATTCAAGGGGAATAATATTAAAAGGGGACTAAAGTGACAAAACTGAAAAGGATGAAAATAAAATAAGCTGTAGGCTATACCTTCAGTTGTATATTGTATTAGTCTGGTAGGTGCTAGTGGCATCAGTTTGTGGAATTATCATGTTTACTCTGCAATATTCTTATTAAGGATTGTCATTAAAAGTGGAAAACTTGAGTAGCCTTTAAAAATTTAATGGATTCATCCTGAAGAACCTTAATCAACAGAGCTGGGACTCTGAAAGGTTGCTGTCTCCTTTGTTACTTGATCACTGTTACTGAACTTGTGAATTCGCTCTTGGGTAAACAGAAGACTGAATTTTACCAGTGTGATGTTAGTTCAATACAGTGGTGACATCAGGGCAGGACTTAGGGGCAGATGTTCAGGGGACCACCCAGCAGAATGACCAGGAGGGACGAACCCAAATGCAGCAGGGCTGACATACCACATTTGGAAGTGAATAATTCACCATTTAAAGAGGGTGCAAGCACAAGACCATTAGGCCCAAAGTCTAAACTTATCAACTCTGATCCTGCCTGGATAAGCATTATATTGACAAGCACTGTATTGATCTCTTGATTTACATGCTGAATTGTTGCCTCGGAGAGGGATAAAGACATTCAAATTTGAAATGCACGGTCAAAATATGCAGCCACTCTCATATAAATCCCTGATTTGTTCCTTCTTGATCCAGTGAAAATTGAAATTTCCCATCATTGGAAGCATAACTCCCTTTTCACTATGAATAGGGGAGGTATAAGGTTTCGGAGTTGGCTTTACTAGAGAAGCTTACTCAGCAAAGCAAGCTCAGCCGGGAAATTATAAAGCAGACAAACCTGAACTGTTTGTCATTCCAAACCTAAACTGTGGTGGCCATTCCTAACTCTTCTCAACATTTGTTGGTCATGTTTGTTGAAATACATAGCTTCCCTGTACATGATTGGCTATATGTGTTTTTACTGTATAACTAGCAATTGTGTCTTTGATGCTGTTTCTTTATGTATGTGTGATGCAGTGTGTACTTACTATACATGGTTTGTCTGATTTTCCTGTCTGTGTTCCGTTATAAAATCAATAAAAATAAGTTTTAAAAAACCCTGAAAGAATCAGCTTGTAAATAAACAGATCTGAATCTAGGGTTGCCATCTCTTAAAATAAGAAATTATGTATCCAGGCAAGGCCTGAGGATGAAGCCTGACAGAGAACAGACTCCAGCAGTGTGTGTTGGAAGGGCAGAGGTCAGCAGTTTTGCGTGGTTCTAGAGCAGGTATAGCCAATGACAGCCCTCTCAGTTGGACCACAACTCCCATCATCCCAATCTATTGGCAATACTGCCTGGGCCTGATGGGAACTGTAGTCCAACAGGGCCCCAGGTTGGTTACCCTCCTTTTAGGGCAGGGGTTTCCAAACAGTGGCCCATGAGCTTTATTCAGGTGGCTCACGGCATGTCCGCATTAAATATTCATATTTATTTTTAATTGTATTTGTATTGCTTCTTTTACTTCTTACGTTGTATTTTATTATATTACAACTGGAATTCTATGGAATTCAAATTATAATACTATAAAATGCAATATAAGAAACAAAAGAAGCAATACATATACAATTTAAAGCCATAAAGCATCCTGCATGGCACATTACAATCAAGACAACAGGCAGAAAAAACATGAAATGGTCCACCAAGACCATCAGCAATTTTATAATAATAATAATAAATAATAATAATAATAATTTTTATTTGTTGGTCGTCTATCTGTCCAGTGGACACTCTAGGTGACTTACAATAATAGAGAGCAGTACATAATACAAAATAAAATACAAGCAAACACAATCATAATCAATTTAAAACCAATTTCTATTTAAAACCTTATAAAATTAATCCTCCCCAATCCCATAGGCCCGCCTGAATAGCCAGGTTTTTAAGGCTTGGCGAAAACCCATCAGGGAGGGAGCATGTCGGTCTGTAGGGACAAATGTTTGGGAACCACTGTTCTAGGGTATAGCCCAGTGGGGAGGATGTTGGCAGTGTGGTGGAGCCCAATGCAAAAGCTGCATGTTCATAGCTGCTACTAGAACTGGTACCCTAGATGCTTTTACCTGTAGGTGCTAGGGACTGGACAAGAGAAATTCTACGTGCAAGTCCTGTGCTCTCACATAGGAACATAGGAAATTGCCTTATACATAGTTCATCTAGTTCACTAGTCCATCTAGCTCAGTGTTGTCTACACTGACTGACAGTGGCTCTCCAGGGTTTCTGACAGTGGACATTCCCAGCCCTACTCTGGGATTAAACCTGGGGCCTTCTGCATGCTAATTATCATAGAATAGTGGAGTTTTAAGGGGCCTATAAGGCCATTCAGTCCAACCCCCTGCTCAATGCAGGAATCCAACTTAAAGCATAGACGCTCTACCCCTGAGCTATTGCCCTTCTATTGAGTTATGGTTCCCTCACCCCACCTCTCATATCTTTGAACATATGTTTGCAACCATGAGAGCTAAAGGTTTTTCAGAAGCTAGGATTTTAACAAGATCATTGTCTGTTAGTAAGACATTTTGTGACCCCTATCTAAAAGAAATGCAGCATATATTAGAAATGAAACTTATTAACACACACTGATAAGCTGTGCTGTTACCATGTCATAGAAGAATGAAGCCTACAACTAAAAATTATAATAATAAATTGATAGGATCTTGCACCTTCAATGTTTACTTTGATTTTAGTGCAAAATTTGCCATTATGAAAAGATTAGATCTTTATGGTTTAAAAAAAAGGGGGGGGGAAGCACATGGAAATTTTTTTGGAATTAAAATATTTCTTCGAATAAAAGGGATTATTTGAAGTTTGCTTACTTGGTGTAATTAGTGCATATGGTCCAGCTGTGAAGAAGAAGCTGAGGACTTCTAAGTTATTATTAATTAGGCTCATTAAAATGCAAGTACGAGAACGCTGCCTAGGTAAACAATACCTTATGTCATAAAGTCATTACTTGACAAAAGCTAGTCTTGCTAACAGAAGCCGTTCCTGATATTTTGTGGTATTTTTTTTAAAGGCTCCGTGGGTGCTAGTGAGCTACTCCTGACTGACATCAAGGACAGGCAACACAGAGCTAGAAAGAGCACTATGGTGCTGATATTTCTTTTCAAATCATTTCATAATATGTCTGGGTGAGGTCAAAGGTTGACAGGCAAATGACAAGCCTTCTTCAATTGCCGTGGTGTCACAGCGGGTACGTGTCAAGGAAATTTTTCCTGGGTTCCTCTGTGACTTTTTAAAAAAAAATGTGTTCACATTTCTTTTCCTTGTCTTGTCTAAAATGGGCCAAGATTGGCAGATTTGTAATTAAAACCTCAACAGGGGAAGTTTACAGACCAAACCTAGGTTAGGAAATAGCAGGAGGCACTGTTCATAATTATAAGGACCTTATGCACTGAACAGATAATGGAATGCTTTATGAATAGGCACTGATTTCAAAAGAGGACTCAGCGATAACAAGGACTTTTCATTGTAAATGAGTGATGCCAAGTTTCCTATAAGTCAAATAGATCCTAAATTACAGCATCACAAATGACGCATTCTAATCAAGTGCTAAAATCACAACAAATAAGGCCGCCCACTATAGAATCTCTCTTTTTTTAAGTGTTGCTTTCTTTAAAGTCTATGCACGCTCACTTATAAATCACTCTAGTGATGCACCCTCCAGTATAAATGGATCAAAAGATGCTATTGACAGATTCTGAAATGAGTGTCTACCTTTAACACAGGGTCAATTGATAAGTGTCTGACCTAGACTTTTGACTGACATGGAGTGCTGCCAGGCAGATCTCTTTGTTACAACCGATAGCTAAACAGTGGTCCTGTTGTTTTATTGTGTTAAAAAATAAAACACATAGTGGTATGTTTTGAGACAATAATTTGTGATGAGAAAGTGGGGCTTAAAGCCAACATAAGAAATGTTGAGACTAAGAAATGGAATGGTTCTGGGATTTAGAAAATGAGCATTTGATTCAATAAAGCTTTCCCAGTGTCAGTTTATCACTATCATTCCTTTTAATCATCCATCTGAAAGTGGATATAGGAAATTCTTTATCATTGATGTTTAAAACCTCCTATGGGAAATGAGCAATGGATTGAAGAGCTACGGCTAGAGCCATAAACACATACACAATTGCAAAAGGCAACTTCTTTGGAAGTACCTATAGCCCAGAATTGGTTGTTAACCAATATGGAGAGATGGCACTTATGGGTGTCTGTGGGAGGAGGGCCAAGACCCCACCTGTGAACCTTAATCCTCAGATTCCCAGCTTTCTTGAAAAAAAAGAGTACGTTTCTACCATTTGCAGAGCCTGAGATATGATGCAAAATATACAAGCACTGTCCTAATTTGTTTTGTGAGCAACTTGCCTGCTTCCCCTTTAGCCAATGAATGAAGTCAATGGCTGACATTTAGGAAAGCAGATCTAGCCTATTAGACAAAGAGAAAGCTAGAGTGAAACACCCATTATCTAGACTCAATTTGCTTTTAAGCCTTTTCTGCCGGTCTTCTGTGGTGCAGAAGTGACTGCTGTGCCATAGAAAACAATTCAGGTATCCAGGATTTTAGTGTAGCTGAGATAGCAGCAAAGACAGGATCTCAGGACCTTTCTAACATGTTTGGTATGTGTTATGACAACCACATCATACAAACTAACCACACCATACAAAAATGTGGTTTTCTTCTAACTTTGTAAACATTTTAAAAATTACACTGTTAAGTGCCAATGCAGATAAAGTCCACCATTATTATACTCATATTACAGGGGGCAGGACTGTATGTGTGTGTGTGGAGGGGAAGTGTTAATTACACCAACCATGCAAAGTAGTCCAGTATTGTTAAAGAGGTTTTGCTGAAGGAATGGGGCAAGGTAGTGTAAGACAAACCTGAAGTGTAAGTACAGTGCTGTTAACCTGGCATTTTGAGTTTTTTTAAAGGGAAATGCAGTGGGGAGGGGGCTGTGAAATTGATTGTAGCAGCAGTGAAGGTTGGATATCAATAAGTCCATTAACTCACAGGCTATCTTAACAAAGGAAACTAGTCTGACCAGTAGAGTGGGTTTCTTGTTTGCATATCCCAACTTCAGATACAAGATCACAGGCTTGAAGGGGACACAAACAAATAATCTACCTCATCCCCTCAGTCCCATAACAATGTATAGGTCATTTAGCCATCCCAGGCAATTATGTAAACTGGACTATAGCCTTCTTTCAATGGTACAATAAAAATGAAATCCAAAGGCACAAACCACCAGTAAGGGCCAGTTCACATGGCAATTTAATCTGAGATGAGTTCTACTTGCATGCCCATTTAATTCGCAGTGATCACGTGACGTAGGAGGCAGTGGGAAGGCATCCCGGTGCTTTTAGCTATTAATCTGTAGCAAATCAATCCAATTTTAATCCAAAAAGGGAAAGAAAACTGTCTGTGCTTCACATCTCTAGGGGCTTGTAGACGCTTAGCTCCAAGGCTTTTGTGAGTCCACACCCACTCCCTCCTCCTCCCTTTGTTATATCATTTCCTGCTGGCTCCCGTTCTGCAAGCCTCCTGCAAACGGTGCTTTTTTCCCCTTTCCCCCCTAAATTGTGCAAAAAGGCATAATATTGTTCAAAAACAAATATTTGTATTTCTGCTGGATTCTGAAAATACAATAATCATATTTAAGGATTTTTTCTTTTTTTTAATGAAACTTACTTTGGAAGAAACTGAGCATGCTCGGTTGCCACAGTAACCAGAGGAAGGGATAATTTGATCTTAAGAGGGCGTGGTCATTAGGAAGTTGCGTAATTGACTCTTTCCCTTCTGTACGAATGGAAAACAACGACTGGAAGGTAGGAAGTGTGATATTTAAACTCCCATCGCTATGGAAAAAACTTTGTCTTTGAGTTCAGCTCAGGTGTGAATGAGCCCTAAGTGTTGTTGCTAAAAGCCCACTGAAATACACAGGAAAGGTATAACAGCTCCTATGAATGAACTGTACTCCCATACAGCATCCATAACCTTCAATGGCCCTTCTATAGGAGAACATCTCAGTTTGTAGACAACAGCTATAAAAGCAAAAAGGAGAAAAACACAGCTGTTCTTTCAGGTTACAATAGTTTGCAAGGCTGGGAAACTTGGTCTGTGAGGCATTAGCTGGGAGAGTTTTTCAGTAGAAAGTTAAGCATGTGTTTATTCTTCCACACTGAGGAAATATATACAGCACAGCAATCAAAGATCTGTATTGCTGCATAAGAAATATGTTAATGTTTTTTCCCTTGACTAGGAGTAAAAATGGTGAACATTATGTACCACAGGAGGGAAATACTGGAATCTGGCTAGGAAACTTCATTAGAGACTAATGTAGCAGTTGGTCACCTACAAATTATGGTAAATTGCTGTGTAGAATTATGAGACGGGCTATCAGCTGGTACTTGAGTATTACCTACTGGTAATCAAAAACACAAACACAAACCCAAATTCTAATAGCCTCTTTGTCATAAACCTATAAAAGTTGCTTGTTATCACTATCATGTGTTTACACCACTCTGTTCAGCTTCTTATTTGTTAAATGCTTTTTGCATCCCATTTCTTACAGAAAGGATATGCTACCACTGATGCTTAATACTGCGAGCATGCTCCAAATGCCTCAGTAACCTTCCCCCTCCCCTCCTTTTCCATCACATGCTGACACATCTAGCCTGAATTTGCGTCTTGCATCACCTCAGGATACTTGCGGCTAATTTCATTATTTTGGAGAGAAAATGCAAATGAGGCCAGACAGCTGGTGCTTTCCTTGTGGCTAGGAGTGATAGAGAGGCCTGAGGCCTACCTCATCAGAGGCTCTAACACCCTTTTGCTTAGACAGGCCCTGGTGAGCAGAGAGGATGAAGGCTGCTAGAACAGCAGGAACAGATGGCAAGGAAGGGGAAAAGATAGGAAAGCAGAACTCACTTTAGCTATTCAGAAGAAGTTATAGTGTCAGTTATCTGCTGAGACCAAGATGGCATATTGCAAGCCGGCAAACCACAATGTCTTGCAGATTCCTTGGCTTTTCAGGCTCATTGACTGACGGAGAGTTAATATTCAGTTACTTGTTTAAAAAGGCACACTGTTCTAAGTGCAGTTTATTTGACAGTTTGTCAATACTAGTTAGCTGTCTGTTAGCTCAAGTGCATTGAATGGTTCTCTCTTCCCATCTGTCTTTTTTTCAAAAATGTTACTTTTCAAGAAGCATAAAAGGATTTTTTAAAAATATATAAATAAAAAGTGTTGTTTTTAAAGTTATCCTTATCGCAAACAAAATAAAAGGATACACATTGCCACACACTTGCCAAATACGGAGTGATTCATTCATTCTCTCGCTCACACGCTCTCTCTCTCTCTCGCTCACACGCTCACGCGCTCTCGCTCACGCGCTCTCTCGCTCACGCGCTCTCTCTCTCTCGCGCTCTCTCTCTCTCGCGCTCTCTCTCTCTCGCGCTCTCGCACTCACACGCACACACACCCACAGTTTCATTTTGAGGTTTGCAGAGGCAAAGGTCAGCCACACACCTCCATAATCTCAGAGAAAACCAATGTGTGAAGGGATAAATGCCTCACCATCAGTCAGGACCAGGTATTCTGCAATTCATTTTAGTACATGGCTCTAATTACAGGTGTGACCTGTTTGCTATTTTTCTGTAGGTTAGGTATTTATCTGGAAGACATACACTGACCTGTTGTTGGTGGTTGGTGGTGGTTGTTGTTGTTGTTGTTAATAATAATTAATAATAATTGCTTTAATGTTTGAACTTTAATATTTGAAAAGAGGATTGTGCATTGCATTAGTCCTATGAAGCATCTGGTCAAAGAAACCATGAAACAGGCTTTACAAGGAATGAAGCCTGAGGATATATTCTGCTACAACTATCCATACAACAAAAGGTGCTGCTCAAGTTTGTTTCAACACAATAAGGGTAGCACCCAGGCCCAGATTAAGGTGACTATGTGCTCTTGCTTTATGGAGGACAGGACTTTTATTAGATGCCCTGTCAGAGCACAGTCCTTCATTTTAAGCTGTCCTTTGTTTGAAGGGCTATGCAATTTAAGTCCAGTTTAAAGACATTATTATTATTACTACTACTATTAGTAGTAGTACTAGTATTATTATTACTATTATGTGTGGCTGGCTTACTACTAGGGTCTCTGCTCCTGCTCGCTTTGCTCGCCACCTCCATCTCCCATCACCAAAGTTCCCCCTCCCCCCACAGGATGCCAAAGCTCCCCTTGGCCCCCACAGGTTACCTAACCTGCCACCTGGCCTCTGAACTGCTACTACTACTGCTATTGCTGCTGCTGCCACCGCTGCTGCTACTGGTCTCCTGCCTGGCCACCTGCCTAAGCTATAGCAGCTGAGGCCACCCTGCATCTCACTAGCTCACTCAGTGGTCTTTGCTGCCACACCATGCCCCTGTCATCATGCTGTGACGTTGTGACAGCTTGAGGGCTTACATATTTGTTTGAACTATTATGTTTAAAAATAAGCTTGTTTTAACTTGGTTTTTTTCCTCTTGAAACCTAGGGAATATTCTGTTTAGTCTATTATGTATATTATGGTTTTTTCCCTTGTATTTCTTGTACTTAATTTTATATGTAATATTTATATTATGTTGATACTAAAGAGGATGTTTTGTTCAGTTAACTGTACTTTATTGATGGCTTTTTGTAGTTTATGTTTTTACACTGCTTAGAGTTTTATTTAAATATAAGTGGTATATAAGTGGTCTAAATACATACATACATACATACATGATGATGATGATGATAATGTCACTTTTCTCACCAGGTGACCCAAAGCATCTTACATAACCATTAAAAACAAACATAATCCACAAAGCCTAAAAACACCTCTGACAATTAAAAACCAAATTAAAGCAAGCACAAACCATCTGAAGGGAGTGTAGGGCCTTGAAGTTGCCCATCAACAGTTAGTACCTGGACAGCAGATTGAGATAGCATACAGGACAATAATAAAAAAACCACAATAAAATATAACAAAATGCAATACAACAGCAATAATATGCCAAATGAAAACAAGGCAGGCAAAACATCAATTAAAAATGTCCTGTTAAAACCAATTTCAGCACGTTTACAAGTCAGCTTATGGGCCAAGGACCTGCCAAAATAAAAAGGTCTTTTACCTGCTGGTGGAAAGATATCAAGGTGAGGCTAGCTAGGCCTCTCTTTGCTAGAAGGTCCATAGCCTGGGAGGAGCCGCCAAGAGAGACTTCTCTCAAGTTCCCTTGGGTCAACAGAGTTAGGATATGAGCCAGATCCAGAGCTGTATTTCACTTTCCCTCCCTCATCTTTTGAAAGCCAATTGAGAAGAATACTGCTTGCATGTGTCCCTTTATACAGTAATACCTCAGTTAACAAAGTAATGTTCCTGAACATTACTTCTTTTAACAGAAACTTTGGTGCCAGAGGTACCAAAGAATAGGGATAGGTTCCTACACGTGTCCATAGATGGTGGCGGCAGCTTCAACAGGGGTTTTAAAGGGTGCCTACCTGGCATCTTCCCCTTCCTGAATCGTATTGGATCCTTCCCTCCCCAGCCCTGGGAGAAAGCAAGAGATCTCTTTAATGCAAAGCCAACACACATGCCTGTCAGTTTCACCCTAGCAAAGCAAAGGCACAGGCTTATCAGTTTATTGATAGCAAAGCAGACACAGGCTGGTCAGTTTCACATTACAGCAAATGCACAGCCTTGTCAGTTTATTGATAGCAAAGCAAAGCGGATCAGTTTCACCCTAAGAAAACCCTTCCTTAAAAGAAGCTTAGTTTGTGGAGGATTCATTAACTGAGGTATTACTGTATTTCCATAAAGAAAGGGCAAGAGATTTACTAGCTGGAAAATCAAAACAGAGGCTGGTATATTGGCTCCTGCTGGGAGCAAGGGCGGGATATAAATATAAATATGATGATGATGATGATGATGATGGTGTGCCCTAATGCCATCCAATCAATCAGGAGCCAACAGTAATAAGTAGTCAAGGCAAAAAAAATAAATAGAGTTCACTATCAAACCCCAAAGCTCTTCATCAGGAGACACTTATTTCAAAGAAAGCTAGTACTCCAGAACATAACCTCATAGTTCCTGCAGAAAATATCCCCTGATGAAAAGGGACATAGGAAGCTGCCTTATACTGAATCAGATCACTGGGCCATCTAGCTCAGTAAGATCTACACTCACTAGCAGTGGTTCTTCATGGTTGTCAGGCTAGAGAATTTCCCAGACTTCGAGATGCCATGGGTTGAACCTGGGACCTTTTGCAGGCAGTGCTCTACCACTGAGATGTGGCCCTTTCCCAATGTATTTTAGCTCCATACTCATTGAGTTTTACAATGAATGTCGGAATTTCTCTCTAGTGAGATGCGTAGCTAAGTTGCATAGCGCTGCGGAACAGAGAGTATTGAGCGAGCTGTGTGTGTGTGTTTGAATCTTTGCTAAGATTCTACCTTCCCTGCAAATTAGTCAGACAGAGACTTTAAGCTTTAAAATAAGAAACAACTACTTTATTCTGGAAGTACATGCTTGATAGGAAAGAGTTCTATAACTAGCTAACTAGTCTATGTTGGAGCAGCGAGCACTGGTCCCAGTACTCGCCCTCATCCTGGTTGAGAGGAGGGACAAAGAGAAGATGTCTGCTCCCCTCTCGAGAGAAAGAGAACACTGACTTGGGAAGGTGGGAAGGAACTGAGATCAACATTCTTTTGGTTATCAGCCTAGCAGGAAGGGAAGAGATGGCAGGATCAAAGGGATAGGTATAGCCTCAACCAGCAAGAGGTCTAGCTCTCTAGCTACCCTTATTAACCCCCATACAGCCTCAACCCACCAAGATGGAGTTAAACCTCATATGTTCCAACACCCCTTCTCAACGAGAACTTGGTTCATTCTACAAGGTGCATCTTGCCTCGTAGTTTCTGGTGTCGGACTTGCCCAATGGTTTGGTCAAAGCATCAGCTGTCATCTCTTCTGTTGGACAGTAGGTCATCTCTAGAAGTCTTTTCTCCCTTATGTCCTTGAGGTAGTGGAACTTCACATCAATGTGCTTCATGCGAGAACTTTGCCCTTCTGATTCTGCGAGTCTTAAGCAGGCTTGATTGTCCTAAAGAATTCTGATAGGCTCTGGTTCAGATATGCCCAAGTCTCCCAGAAGCTTGCGTAGCCACAGCATTTCCTTGCATGCCTCATCAGCTGATACGTACTCAGCCTCAGTAGATGAATGCGCTACAGTCTCTTGCTTTCGACTTGTCCAGCAGATAAGTGACTGTCCATAGTAGAACAAGTTTCCACTGGTTGACTTACGATCTTTGGTGTCTCCAGCCCAGTCAGCATCAGCATATCCTAGAAGTTTAGGATCTCAAGTAGCTGATAGCTTTAGTTTTAAGTTTGCAGTGCCTTTCAGATATCTTGCCACTCTCTTGACTGCTTCCCAGTCGTTCTTGTTTGGCAAGCTGGTTTTTCTGCAAAGGTATCCCACTTCTGCTGCCACGTCTGGTCTGGTTATTGTGCTGATGTACAGGAGTTTCCCTATAGCTTGTCTGTATCTTTCGTTGTCTTCCCAGGGTTGATTGTTCTGGTCTGGCTTCAAGTATCCTACTTCCACTGGTGTAGGTGCTGGATGTGCATTCTTCAGTTCTAGACTCTCAAGTAGGTCTTGAATCTTTTGTTTTTGGTTTAGAAGAAAGGATCCATCTTTCGATTTGTATTCCAAGGTAGTATGTGATGTCGCCTAGACATTTCACTTCAACTTACTAACTCTTGCTTGTCTTGTGGATTCTCATAAGCCAATAGTAAATGATCTGCATAAATCAAAATATAAGTCCATTTGTTGTTCTTGAATCTGCTATATAGGCATTTGTTTGCTTCGCCTCTTTTATAGCCTTGTTTCAACAGCATTTGGTTCAGTTTGTCATTCAATGCTCTAGCAGCTTGTTTTATTTCTAGTTGCTCTACTTGCATCTTCTTGTTGGCAGCGACACTCAGGAGTGTCCTGATTGTTGTATGCTTGACTACAGTTTCAATATCTTTCCAGGTCTCTGGCTCTGGAAGTTCACCAGCTCTTGCCAGGTAGGACAGTCTCAGTGGAGGTACACCTCTGTTGGTGCGGTTAGAGCATCTTGGTGCAAGACTGTCTGCTGACCCTTCTGGCTGTGCAGGTTCCCCTTCTTGCTCTGTTTCCTCACTGTCCTCTAGTGGTGGCATGTTGCTGTGATCTGTAGTACTGTATGGTATTTCTATTTCATCTTCTTCACTGTTGTGGTCGTGGGATGGTGCCCCTTCTGGTTGGAATGCACCTTGACCTTCATCAAAGTAAACTGCTCTTTGGATTTCAATCCTTTCTGTTTTGGGATTTAGGATTCTGTATCCCTTTTGTTTTGAAGAATATCCAACGAAGATTCCTTCCTTCGTAGTGTTGTCCAATTTGGTTCTCTTCTGGTGTGGAATGTGACCATACACTTTTGATCCAAACACCTTTATATGAGCCAAACTGGGTATGCGCCCATACCATAATTCGAATGGAGTCTTGTTGCCATTCACCTTTGTTAGCAAACGATTTTGTAGGTAGGTGGCAGTATACACTGCCTCTCCCCAATGCTTCTGTGGGAGATTAGCATCTTCCAGCATGGATCTCACCATCTCAATAAGGGTTCTGAATTTTCTCTCTGAGACTCCGTTCTGCTCTGGGTTGTGGGATACAGTGGTTTGATGCTCAATCCCATTTTCAAGCAGAAACTGCTGGGTAGCATGTGACATGTACTCTCCCCCATTATCAGAATGTAGAATCTGTGGTTTTCTCTGATATTTAGTGGTCACCATTGCCACATATTCTTTGAGTTTCTGAAGCGTTTGCCCCTTCTCCTTCAACATATGTATCACAGTGAATCTTGAATAATCATCAATAAAGCTGACAATATATTTGTTTCCACCAGTTGAAGTGATTGGCATTTCACAAATGTCGCTGTGAATCAACTCTAGGGGGTGCTTAGTCTTCCTTTCACTCTGCTCAGGAAACCTCGGTCTCGTCCCTTTAGCTTTAACACAGCATGTGCATCTCCCCTTTTTGTTGGCAGGGTTCAATTTTCATGCCTCTTACTAAATTATTATTTTGAAGGGTATTTATCTTTGCAATGTCTCTATGCCCTAATCTCTGATGCCATAAATGTAAACAAGACTTGCTACAGCATTCTTTCACAACATGAGCTTGTGGACTTTCCTGATCCACTTCATACATGCCATTCCTTTTGGTAGCTGTGCATAAAATTTCACCATCTCTAGAAATTATGCAAGAATCTTGTTCAAATAACACTTTACATCCATTGTTTGTAGCTTCACTAACTGATATCAAGTTATTTGAGATTCCTGGGGTCCATAGCGCATTCCTGAGATAAATTTCCTCAGTGCCGCTTGGAGTCTGGCAAAACAGCTTAGCATCTCCTGCCCCTTTTATGGGCACCTCCCTCGAATCTGCCACTGTGACGGATCCTCCACGTGGGGTTAATTCCTCAAACAAATGTTTTTCTTTTATTAAATGAGCACTTGTTTCACTGTCAATATAGAATTTATTTTTATTGTAACATTTTTCAACATGGGTTACTTGAAAGCCCTTTGCACTTTTCTTTTCTGTCCCTTTAAATCCTCTATCTCTTTCAGTCTTCCCTTTCCTGTCACATTGGTCTTTGAGGTGTTTTTCTCAGTTGTAAAGAAAACATCGCTTAGCTTTCACACCTTGGGATTCCCTTTGTTCCCGAAATCTGCATTTGACTGCCTGTCGGTCAGCAGCTTCCTTGCTAGCTTCTTTACTTAGGAAAGAGGAGAGCTGTCCTTTTTCCGTAGCTGCTTTCTGAGAGAACTGCTCTCTCACTTCTGAAATAATCTCGTTTAGAGTTTTGTTTTGTTGTTGTATTATAAGTACGAAAGTCTCCATATATTTTGGAAGAGAGTCAAGGAATAAAGCAACCTGTACATTTTGGTCCAGCTGCGTTCCCTTCTCTTCTATCCCTTGGACTAACACCATGAATTTAGTAAGATGTTCTTCAAAAGAATCATCCCTCATTTGCAAATTAATAAGGCTTCTCAGCATTGCAATTAAATGTCCCTGGCTTTTGGGATTATGATGGGATTCCAGAGTTTTCCACATCTCTCTGCCATTTTTAGAATTCATAATCAGAGGAATCTGATCATTACTCACAGGTTTAGTGATGAGGTCTTGTACCGTTTCATCCTTCTCAGTCCAAATTCTTTGTTCCTCCTGAGAAGCACCTGCTGGTTCCGATCCTGTAATAACTTCCAACAGCTTCTGTTGTCTCAGATGTTTCTTCATGCGAAATTCCCAGAGTTTCCACCCTCTGGCCCTAAGCTTGTCGATGCCTAGCCTCTCCATCACGGAGGCCATCCTTAAGTAAAAAAGCCTCAACTAAACTGACTAAAACTCTGAAGGTTTCTAATTTAGCTTCCTTGATTCAAACACAATAGCTCCTTTAATTGCTCAAATCTCCATTTGCATGGCTGGGCCCGCAACCTGTCAGAATTTCTCTCTAGTAAGATGCGTGGCAAAGTTGCATAGCTCTGCAGAACAGAGAGTATTGAGCGAGCTGTGTGTGTGTGTTTGAATCTTTGCTAAGATTCTACCTTCCCCGCAAATTAGTCAGACAGAGACTTTAAGCTTTAAAATAAGGAACAACTACTTTATTCTGGAAGTACATGCTTGATAGGAAAGAGTTCTATAACTAGCTAACTAGTCTATGCTGGAGCAGCCTGCACTGGTTCCAGTACTCGCCCTCATCCTGGTTGAGAGGAGAGACAAAGAGAAGATGTCTGCTCCCCTCTCGAGAGAAAGAGAACACTGACTTGGGAAGGTGGGAAGGAACTGAGATCAACATTCCTTTGCTTATCAGCCTAGCAGGAAGGGAAGAGATGGCAGGATCAAAGGGATAGGTATAGCCTCAACCAGCAAGAGGTCTAGCTCTCTAGCTACCCTTATTAACCCCATGCAGCCTCAACCCACCAAGATGGAGTTGAACTTCATACATTCCAACAATGAACTCTAGTTTGTACCTGTTAGTTATTCCCACTGGATATTGCTAACATTTGTTAAGATAATTGAGTTATAGAGTTGGCACTGAATTTCTCCTAAAGTGGAATTTCAATTTATTTTGAAGGTTCCTGTTGGTTACAAAATCTGAGGATTTTTACTAAAAGCAAAAAGACTTCTCCTGGGGGAACACTGGACAGCAATAGACCTAGGTTTGACACTGAGTGGATATAGGCAACTAGTCCCATCTTTCTAATAACTGCACCTATATTTTCAAAGTTCCCTAAGCTGGGACACACTTGATAATTTGATAATGCCATCTGGTTTTTGTAGCAGCTGTGTTAAACCAGTCCAGACATTGATTGCATGTACAACCTGCAGACTTGACCCAAATAATTGTTGTTTTTTATTTCTGTTTAAAATGTTCAATAAAAGTTAATGTTTTGAATTAATTAATCCCCCAACACCACAGTGAAAGGATTCTCCAACACCACATCTGAGACTGACCTCCATCAGTTCAGTTAGGGAGACTGAGTGCAGTGGGGTGGATGGTACACAAAGAACATCCCTGTTCTGTCTCTCTGGCCCAACACCACAAACAGTTCCTTGAACCCAGACATAGTACAGATCGTCCTCCTGGTGAGAGAGATGGAATTGTTATGGATAATTGCGGCTCCCTCTCCCCACCCCTCTAACTTGGAATGATGTTGCACCAAGGCAGGCAAAGCTGGATTAGCACAGGGCCACCTAATTCATCTGCCCAAGAATCAGTTACGCATGCTAAGTCCACCCCATCATCCACAATCAAATGTTTTATTCTAGACACACCTGATTTAACACCACCATGAGGCCTGGAGGTCAGCTGACTGGCACCCCAAGATTCTGAAATACAGCGGGAGAAGCAGAGGGGGCAAGGACTTTGATGTAACTAGCTCTCCCCCCCGTATACCTTCATCCACCACAATATATTCCCCTACCTACCATCACAACTGTGGCAGTCCCATTCCCATCCCGCATTCTGTCCCTGGCCTAGTCACATAATTTCCCTGACCCATCTCTAGTAAAACAAAGGAATACAGTAGAGGTTAGCATCAGGGGACATCAAACTTGGAGACACTCATACAAAGAAAAATACAGTATATAGCAGACACCTGTTTCTGTTTTTTGTCTAATAGCCAGTGAACACTTGGCTTTCTATCAACAGGCAACCATAGATAGCTGGACAAAGTCTGTTGTAGTGGCTTAGAGGCATCCTAGGCCTGATTGCCCCAGATGTAAGGTCATAAATGCCATCCACTTGATCTAACAGGGCTGTGGGACCCCTCTATTTTCTAATGTATGAATAGCAAATGTCTGGCAAACTAGAAAACATGACATGCTCTCAGTGTTTGCCCTTTGAACAGAGGCATTTGCTACATATTTAGAAGCAGAGAGGAGCTGACAGTGCTCCTGGGTAGGTCATTAGTCTACCAAGCCTGACCTTTGCTCACCACAGTATTTGCTCCTCCCCTTATTTAAGGAAACAAAACGTACAGTGTGAAGACTGCAACACAATGAACAAGGGGAGAATGAAGTGTGAACAAGGGGAGACAAGAGACTGGAAATCAACACAAAGCATAAGGTACTCTGTGCGCATTTGAGAGCCAGAATTACATAAGGCAGTTGTCAATAAAAATTGTTGTTATGTGCCTTCAAGTCGATTACGACTTATGGTGACCCTATGAATCAGTGACCTTCAGTAGCTTCCGTTATAAACCACCCTGTTCAGATCTTGTAAGTTCAGGTCTGTAGCTTCCTTTATGGAGTCAATCCATCTCTTGTTTGGTCTTCCTCTTTCTCTACTCCCTTCTGTTTTTCCCAGCGTTATAGTCTTTTCTAGTGAATCATGTCTTCTCATCAGAGCTTGGAAAAGTTACTTTTTTGAACTACAGCTCCCATCAGCCTAATCCAGTGGCCATGTTGCCTAGGGCTGATGGGAGTTGTAGTTGCTATAACAAGATGCTACACGATAAAAGAAAAAAAGGCAAGGCAGGCATCTCTGGATGCATTTTGGAAGAATCCTTCAAGTGGTCTGTATGCAAGGCTTACCAGATCTGGTTGTTTCATTTCAGACGTGCATATAGTTAGTTTTGAATAAAAAGTTTGCTGAAATATATTGAGCTGCTCTTCCTTTTTGTGGTGTAGGATCCTATCCCTAATCTTTCCATGTTATTCCTACTTCTGTGACAAAAGTTTCTGTTAAAGAAATAATGTCCAGGAATGCATGTACTTCATTAACTGAGGTATTACTATATATGTTGCTCAGGACATCTATGATCACCTATGCCCCTATCTGGACAGGGATAACCTGGCTTCAGTTGTCCATGCTCTGGTAACCTCCAGGTTAGATTACTGCAATGCACTCTTCGTGGGGCTGCCTTTGAAGACGGTTCGGAAACTGCAGCTTGTGCAAAACGCAGCGGCCAGATTGGTAACAGGGACCAGGCGGTTCGAACATATAAAACTGATTCTGCATTGGCTGCCTGTAGGTTTCCGAGCTCCATTCAAAGTGCTGGTTTTAACCTATAAAGCCTTACATGGCTTGGGACCACAATACCTGATGGAACGCCTCTCCCGACACGAACCCACCCGTACACTCCGCTCAACATCCAAGGCCCTCCTCCGGGTGCCTACTCCGAGGGAAGCTCGGAGGATGGCAACAAGGGAGAGGGCTTTCTCAGTGGCGGCCCCCAAATTATGGAATAATCTGTCTGACGAGGTGCGCCTGGTGCCAACACTGTTATCTTTTTGGTGCCAGGTCAAGACTTTCCTCTTCTCCCAGGCATTTTAGCATGTTTTTAAATTGTTTTTTTGTTAAAAAGTGTTTTTAAATTTGTATATTTGTATTTGTTTTTAATGTTTTAATTGTTATAAACCGCCCAGAGAGCTTTGGCTATGGGGCGGTATACAAATGTAATAAATCATCATCCTCATCATCAACCATCTCCTGGAATTAAACAGTAAATAAAATCAATAGCTTCCTTGCGGGGCAGGGTAGGGCTCATGAATGTGGTATGATGGCTTTGTATGTATCTTCCTAAAAGAGGAAGAAGCACAGATTTACATAAATTTTAAATACACATTTATATGTCTTCATGTAAATGTACAATAGAATAATTTCTATAATTAACATGCAGTGCACCTCACCACAGTAGGAAAGACTGTGATCAGGTGATTTGCGTGCATTCAGCCTGTTGTCCAGGTGCTAGCTGGTGATGGACAACTTCATGGCTTCTGCTTATCTTTTTCTGGTTCTTTATCTTTAAACTGGGCTGGGACCAGGCAGCCCTTCAAACAGAGGACTCCTTCAAATAAAGGGCCATTCTCAGATAACCCTTCAAACAGAATGTCATGAGTCCCATGGGTTGGCAATGGACTGATGAGGAAACAGATTTGGACCAATGGCAAAGCGCCAGTGACATGTCCCTGGACATGGGTGAGCTTGAAGGCTCCTGCCCTTCTGAGAGTGACATAGCCTCATAGCTCCAGTTACTACTGGGGAGGCACTGCCCAATCAGGAAGTTGTCTCTCTCACGTTCCTTCGCCCTCCTTCCTCACTCACCCTGTTGCCACCGCTTCCACCAAACAGGCGCTCTCCTGAGGGGGATGTTGAAGAGGGGGTCCAGCCACCCTCACCTTGGACACATAGGCAGTGGCACAGACAATCTCAACAAGTTCTCACTACCCCTCTGAGGAGGAATGTTCGTCTGCACACGCTCTCCACAATGACAGGCAGCCCACGCAAGTAGGGTGCCCACCCATCCTTACTTAAGGTTGGTAAGGAGACGTGTCGAGTTGCTGCAACAACACCTTAGTGCGGTGTAGTCATGCCTTTTTAATCCAAGTAATGATGCAGTGTGGTGTAGTGGTTAAGGTGCTGGACTACAACCTGGGAGACCAGGGTTCAAATCCCCACATCACCATGAAGCTTGCTGGGTGACCTTGGGCCAGTCACTGCCTCTCAGCCTCAGAGGAAGGCAATGGTAAACCCCCTCTGAATACCGTTTACCATGAAAACCCTATTCATAGGGTCGCCATAAGTCGGAATCGACTTGAAGGCAGTCCATTTCCATTTCAATGATGCTGAATCCTGTATAACCTGTAAGCTGACTCATGAGCACTCTGAAATGAAACTTTCAGAGTTTAAAACTACTAAAGAAAAGCACTCCTTCGCATTTGTGTCTGACTCCAGTGGGTTGGGGAGGACATAGAGGACTGTGAAGTAGGACACATGGCCACCCTAGAATCTGATCAGGACAGTACTGCCGGAGGAAGACTATTCAGCCATACCCTTCTAAGCTATTTTTCTTATTAAAAGGCATGGCAGTTGAAAGGACAATATGCACAGTCATCCCAATGCCCTTCATCTTTCTCTTTGCTCCAAACCTTGCCCCAGTTTTTAAATTGTGAGGAGAGGTAAACAGTGCTTTGCTGTTTGCTGTTTTCCCTTTGTTCTTCTCTCTTCAGCGCATGTGACCTTGCCCCGCTCCTTGTTACGCTAATCTGTTGATACAAAATACCTGAGGATGCCAAGATAGAAAGTCACAGTGCAGGTAAACAATATATTAAAGTGAAATGTCAACTTAACACCTCCTGCTCTGTAATGAAGATTCCACACACACCCTGACATGACCAAGATGGTAGTCGGATCCAGCAAAATGGCCCTTCTGGAGTCTGCCACTTCAAGCAAGTTGTTTTACAGTACTTTATGGTAAGAAGGTAATCAGTCTACCAAGCGCAATCTTTGCTTTCCTCAGCATTTGCTATAGCAGCCTTCCTCAACCTGACACACTCCAGATGTTTTAGACAGCTGCTTTCAACAGTCCCAACAGTCATGGCCAATGGCCATGGATGATGGGAACTGTAGTCCAACAACATCTGGAGGGCACCAGGTTGACAAAGGCTGCGCTACAGAAGCAATTCTGACCCAAGTATATTTTATCAGGTAAGGCAGACACAGAGCTTCTGAAACACATTACTAAATGCTGATAATGGAACGTTAATGTTGAATGATAATGGAATACAATAAAAAGTTCAGCAGAGACAGCTCTATCGATGATTCTTAGCCAAGATGGTCAAGGTGTATAGATATAACATAGATATCAGCATAGTGATCTCAATTCTCTGAGTGCCAGACCTTAAGTAACCAAAATGGTATCATCTGCAGACAAGAGGGAGGTGTCAGTAGGCTTGGGGAAACTCCAAGGTTTTCAGAAGTACAAAAAAAAAAAATTAGGGGGGGAAACTAAGGGAGGACCCCCTCCCCCCAGTGATAACTAAGCCAGGCTATGTTGATGCATTAATCTGATCAACTATTTTGTGATGTATTTTGTATTTGTTTTTGTAATTTTATTGTTGATTTCATGGAGTTCTCTGCTATTTTTTCTTTTTAAAATGCGATGATTTTTTGCAAAATAAATAAATGTAATAAGTATCCTCAGTGGGCATAGAATGCTGACTGATAGTTTATTAAAACATAAATAAAAGGAAAATTGGGGGAGGGAGAATGGAATGGAATGTCTGAAATCCTAAACAGAAGCACTTTACACTGCAATACTTTATTGCAGGTCCCACTTGTTGATCATTGAATAAGTGATGGTAACAACAGTTTCTAAAGGAACAATTAGTCTGTTGCAATAAAATAAAGAGTCTTGAGGAACTTAAAGACTAACACATGCACTATGGCATAAGTTTTTGTGGACCAGAGTTGATTTCTTAAGCCCACAATTAATGTATTAGCCTTAAAAGCACCACAAGACTATTATTTTTAACAACATACTACTGGAAAAATGCTGGCAGGGAGCAAGATATGGTTTTCCCAATTTCTACTGCTCTGTACTACCCATGAAGAATACAGGATGGGCTACCGGTCATGATCCATTCAGGTAATTCTTATGCTTCCACGTTTTCAAAAGCAACCTCTGGCTATCTTCCTGTGTAGGGGGACACCTTCAAGCTGAATCTGGATTTTCTCAAGATGACTGTAGTTTGTTTCCTTGTGAGTACAATAATGCAAAATTATCTTGAACACACAGGGGCATATAAAGAATAATATACAGTGCCTTCAGGAAAATCAGTTTGGAAGCAGTGAGGAAATGCCTAAGTAATAACTGTTACATTCTTGCCAATCTTAGACTTTGCAGAAATACAATTTATTTGGAAATTCAATGTCTATGAACAAAATCAAACTTTCTTTCTCTTTATGCACAAGAATTACAAATGATAGAGTGAGCACAAGGGGAGATGTCTTATTAAGGTGTTATGGCTGCAGATGTGTGATAAATTGCACTGTTACAGTTTAGGTGGTATGTTTATTTATCATGTAGCTTGCAAACAATCATGTGGGTATTCCTTTCACATATCTGCTGTACAAATGTACTGTTAATATATCTACACAGTGAACAAAGAAGGATCTTTTCTGTGTGTGGGCCCAGAAAGAAAGTCAAGGCCTTTTCAAAGAATCATAATTTTGCACAGTCCACTGAAAAATATTCCAGTGTACATGATCCATTCATTCCAACAGGGCCTGCGCAGGAAAACTTTCCAAATGGGCCATATTTTAAAGGGCCTTGTAATCCAGCTCCCTGTGAAACCCAGAACTCAGGCATCAACCCTTAGAAATGGAGTGGTTAGTTACACTCAGTGTAGACCTAATGAAATCAGTGAACAAAGTCCATTGATTTCATCAGATCTACTCCAAGAATGATTTTAGCTGAATATATTTAAAAAGGCCACCTTGCAAGTACCTCTGTGAAGTTCTGGCCTCAGACATCAGGCTATAAACCCTTGTGACTCTTTCTAACATATTTGTAGGACACCTAGTGTGACCCAAAATTATGACTAGGCTTTAAAAAAAATTTTTGGCCATTATCATAAAAATAGTTGGCAACTGTTCTATAGGGCTTCAGGGACAGTTTTGTATGGTTGTCTTTGAGGATAGATTCATGCCCTTTCATAAGGTGATCGTTTGAATTGTATGAGAACTTTTCATAATCCTCACACCATTGATACAATTGACTGTGTGTCACACATTCTCATTCCCATTTTATAGATAAGAAATTGCAGCTAAGAAATAGCAATATGTCCAAGCTAACACAGTCGCTCCTTTAGAGCCATGGTTTAATAAAATTAATATACACGTGTGAAAGCAAAGGCTTAAACTTTGGTGAATGTTAGGGATCCCAGATCAATTTTGTCAGTGTTCAAAAACTCAGAGATACTCTGTTGAATGTTGACACTTACCTAAATGTCACCTTTCACTTGAATAAGTTGAGGACACTAATCTAAAACCATACATTCACTTTAACCCTTTATTGTTAATCGTTAGCAGCATACTGTATTTGTGATATTATACCTAAGATACTTCAATACTACTTATTAACAGGCACAAATATTTCAACCTGATTTTTAAAAATCCATTGGTATGCAACATCTGAAACCAACCCCTTTTTTTAAAAAATGAAGAAATGTCAAATTATAATATTTCTAATAATACTTTTATGGGTTGCATATTGGGGCAATATAACACAATAACATTGTATAAGCAATTACATTACAAATCCATTTCCCACTACATTGGAGGCTGTATATATTTTACATCCCCACCCCCACCCCGGAACTACTCTGGCACAAAGCTTTGCTTGATATCTCATTCAGAGTGCAGTCAGATGAGTCCTGTTTAGCGCACAGCTTTTTCTTTTTCTTTTTTTGCTTTTAAAGAGGCCTCTCATTTGACCATGAACTTTAGACAGTCTCGTTAGTGTTACTGTCAAGCATCCCGCGGTCTTTTTGAAAAGCGGGACTTGTCTGTGCTGCCCTCTGGCCAACTTCAGTGGGGCTAAAACACTGTCGAGAGCCATCAAACTGCCTGACAGCTTGTCACCAGTGTGGCTCCATTAATTTACACACATTTTCCACTGTTTGGCATTTACTATGATAACTCATTTCTTTCCAACCAGCTTCCGTTTGCATTTAACACTTGGGTTAATTTTCATCAGAGTTTAAATTTAGCCATCAGTTATTTCAAGAGAGCTGCCAGGTAACATATGGAGGAAAGAAAAAAAAATCCTTCTGAATTCATAATAAAGTTGAATCTGTTGAATGTGAAACAAAACAAAAAAAACCACACTGCAATATACCACAAGGTCCCAATGGGGCGACCAGGGTCAAGAAAGAATAGCAGAGTGGATTAGTTGTTCTGTTCACCAGAGTGGCATCTGAGCACCTCAGGAGCTTCTTGATATATCAAAAAATGATGGAAAGACACAGTTCAATTTGTCCCCTTTTTATAAAGGATAATTAACCTGTCAGTCTTGCTACTTTAACAACTTCATTAAATTGGAGCCGATATGGGTGCAGGAAACCCATGCTGGTTTTTGAAAAGAACACGGAGAGCTTGAAATAATTCAGGAGGGCATTGGGGGTGGCAAATCCAAGATCATGATTATTTGGGGCTAGCTAAAAATGTATTTTAAGAAATTGGAACATGCTCCTTTAAATTATATAATCCAACTGACTTTTATATGATCCTTGAGCAGCAATTTATTTAACTATGAAAGGTGAAAAGAAAGAGTAGCAGGCCATTGAGGAAATAAAGCTGCACATTTGAAAGATTGAGGTGATAAGGTTGCAAATGCTGCTGAACTGTTAAACAAGCAGCATGATGCCTTCTAGAGGTGAACCACCTTTTCCAAGGAGCATGCCATAAAAGGAGTATTCAAAACGGAATGTAACATTAAGTTTTATGCATGTTCCCCACCTCAGTGATGCAGATAAACACAGAGCAGCTTTTGGCAGGAGGAAGATGCTGGGAGAATCAGCAGCCTCCTGTTCTATGGAAGGGACCATAATTCAGTGTAGAGGACATGCTTTGCAAGCAAAAGGTCCCAGGTTCAATCCACAGGATCTCCTGTTGGAAGGATCAGGCAGCAGGTGATGTGAAAGACTTCTGCCAGTCAGAGTAGAACCTGCTGGGCTCGATGAACAAATCGACTGACCTCTAAGGCAGCTGTCTATGTCTATAACTAAAGTCCAAGTGAAATTTAAGATCACTTTCTGGGGTCACATGTGCAGTCTTTCCACCCTGTGGACGTTTTGCTTATGACCAAGGGAAGGAGAGAGGTATGAAGGTTTTGCTTTAGGAACGGGGGGGGGGGGAAGTGTGAATGGGAAGTATGAGGAGCTTCCTGTTGCCCCTCCATTTCCATAATGTCCAAAACTATTCTACCAAAGCAAACACAAAAGCCATCTAGATTCCTGGGTGTGCTCTAATGTGCACATGGAATTCTCCGTCCAGGAAGATTTGCCATTCTCTACAGTAGAGGAATGGGGGATCCCTTGCAGATGAGGATCTCCATATGACTATTTACACATGCAAACCTACTCAGGACCAAACAGTTCGGGGGGGGGGGAAGAGGTGAATATTGAGATCTGCCTTAGTCACACCTAGACTGGCAGAAGTTCTCCCTGATTGTGTTGAAGCCAGCCAAAAGCATGGATGTGTTCAAGATCCATTGGATTATATTTCCTTTCTTTCTAGGATCTAGGGCACTGTACATGGGGTTTTCCTGTTTCATCATCACAGCGGTCCTGTGAGTAGGTAAGGCAGACAGATTGTGACTGATCTGCAACTTTGCACTTAGCTTTATTGATTACAATAATTTTATACTGCTTTTCATTCAGTGAATATCAAGGCGGTTCATATCAATCAAAACTGCAATAATATAATAATAAAATCTTCCAATAAAATATTGGCTAACATTAACACCAATCACAAACTGATATACTGAAGAACTAGTTAATGGATGAAGAACACCTGAGCAAAGATTTACAGCTGAGCAAATATTTATACTTGTCTCCCCAGTTGCTGAGCTGTGGATTGTGCTCTTTGCATTCATCAGTTTTAAATACAGAAGAAGAGTAAACTTTTGTACCTTAATTTTTTAAAATTGAAAAAGAGCCCACATGTGGCAGCTTTTTGGTGCCTGCTTTATTCATCTGATGAGCACACATTTACCAGCTGATGCAATAAACAATATGACATAGTTGGTATGAGTCCCATCTTGAAGTTCTGTCTGCCTGCATTTGTAAGTACAAATTAAACTCTTGATTATCTTTCATGCAAGGCTATTGTGAAAGAGGAAACGCAATTCAAAATGGCAACTGCTCTTGCCACTGGTGGCTTCCCAAATTTAGCACAGCCTCATAAAATTGGATCGTAGATATGGAACGTCAGTGCTTCACCACTGATGTCTAACTTCTTTATAAAATTTGTCATGCTTGTTAGCTGTTTCTTTCTTCCTTTTTGGCAGTTCTGGTTTTGTGTTTTGCATTAAACTCTCAAGCAAGCCAAACCACAGTTTGAAGAACTATGAGCATAAATGGAAATGACATCTGAGTAACTTGAGTAGAAGATTTGATTGTGGTTATAATAGCCTAGGACTGCAGCATCAGTAAGGAAAGGATCTGCCAGTTAAGCAGCCCCTAGGCCAAATCTGACTCACTGAGGGGGTACCAACTGACCCTGGCTCACCAATCTAAAGGCAAAAAGATGATGCTAAGGAACAACATAAGAAGTTGCATTATAGTGAGTTAGACTGTTGGTCCATCTAGTTCAATATTGTCTACATTGACTGGCAGCAGCTCACCAGCATTTCAGGCAGGGTCCATTTCCAGTCTCCAGTGTCCACTGGTGATGGCAATTCCAGAGCAACCTTTTGCAGATTTAGTTTACTTTTTGTGTGAAAGAAACTGAAGACTTATGGTGCTTTTAAGAAATTAAGACCAATATACAGGTTGAGGGGGTAGGCAACAAGTAGGGATGCAAACAAGGCAATGCTAGTTCCAGAAGAACATCATTGCTCAAAAGCCTGAAGATTTTCCTTTCAAAAACCTAGAACTACTTCCCTCCATCTCTGGCCATCTTAACAACCACCACCTGCCTTTTTTCATTGAATCACACCATACATTAAATCCTGTGAGTACCCTTTTCCTCCCTGGAAATTGAAAAATCATCATCAACAACAACAATGAATTAAATTCACTAATAGACAAAAAAACCCTTGTGGTTTAAGAATGTACCTATAGCCAACATATATTTGATAGAAGAAAAGCAGGAAAAAATTGAGCAGCTATAATGAATGCACCAGGGGAGCAGGAGACCAGACCTCCTCTCTGAGATATTGGACTGCCTTGCAAATTTGTCAAAATGCAAACACAATTGGGGTTGGTCTTTCACAGTCCAATCCACTTCTTGTGTAGCTTGGAAGAATTTGGTAACATGCCTCTGAACATATGGTGAGTGGTGGTAATACCTGCCATCTCCAAAGATGGAGAATTACAGTTTTGTATGTTTGTTGGTGTTCTTACTTTGCTTCTTTCCTGTGTTACTATTGTTTCTACAAAGAATCTAACCTAAAAAACGATATTTCTCTCATTGTTCATCCTAGAAATCTGTGTCAAATTTATTTTTATTAATTTCAAAGCCTTTTTATTGGTCAGTGTCATATGATGGTGTAGATAGCCTTTTGTGTTTCAGCTGGATGCTATGATCTGTTTCTATTTTGGGTGCATTAACAGTTGAATCTGAAACTGCAGTTTGATGTAAAATCAGACGGATTACAATATGTTGCTACTTAAGCAATGACTCTAGCTGTTGGAAAAAACAAACTTGGCCTGCCCAAGATGCTTGTCTTCAGCTTGCTATGCTTAAACCACTCCACTTAAGGAAAGGTGGGCTTGGTCAATTAAAAACATAGAACACACCTAGAATTTTGCTAGAATATATTTCACATCCCACTGTTTTATCTTGTGCAAACTGAGACACTCCTCATGTCCATTGGAAACTATTCTGCAGAATGAAAATGGAAATGGACTACCTGCAAGTTGATCCCAACATATGGCAACCCTATGAATAGGGTGTTCATGGTAAGCGGTATTCAGAGGGAGTTTACCACTGTCTCCCTCTGAGGCTAATCCTCCTCAGCCGGCTAGGGCCTGCTCAGCTTGACACAGCTGCATAAGCCAGCCCCTTCCTTGTCTGCAACTGCCAGCTGGGGGACAATTGGGCTCCTTGGGACTATGCAGCTTGCCCACGGCTGCACAGGTAGCAGGGCACATAAGCCCTGAGCCACTTACTGTGGGGTGATCTTTAGCTGGCCCTTGACACTCAGGAGTAGGGTTGCCAGGTCCGTGGCCTGAGACTGATCTTGTATCTTTAGGAGAAGAGAAAGTCAGCCAAGTGCAGGTGTTCTTGCAACCCTGTAATGGGAAAAACCACAAGGTGGAATTCTCCCTCCCCCCTGCACAACTTTTAAAGATACAGAAGACCTCGTGGAGGCTGGGCCTGGCAACCAAGAGGTCTTCTGTATCTTTAAAAGGTGTGCAGAGTGAAGAGAGAATTCCACCTTGTGGTTTTTCCCATTACAGGGTTGCAAGAACACCTGCACTTGGCTGACTCTCTCTTCTCCTAAAGATACAGGATCAGTCTCAGGGATTGAACCTGGCAACCCTACTCAGGAGACATGAGAGGGGATTTGAACTCACAGACTCTGAACTCCCAGCCAGGCTCTTCTCCCCACTGTGCTATACCAGCTGTATTCTGCAGAATAGTCAGTGCCATTATTCCACAATTGTTTATGGAGGTTTTTTTTAGTGTTGCAATAGGAAACTTCACTAAAATTGCAAAGTAAATCACACATATTTAAAGCGACAGTCTGAACTGTATCAACTGTCTTAATATTGTTGCTTCCTCACGGCTAAAACAAGATCAGCATAGCACATACCTTGTTTCTGTTATTTGGGCTGATTGCAAGTGTTGCCACCACTCACCTTATGCTCAGAGGCACATTACCAAATTCTTCCAAGTTACACAGGAAGTGGATTGGGCTGTGAAAGACCAACCCAAATTGTGTTTGCCTATTAATGAATTTCTCTGCTTTTTAATCTGGGAGGTAAGAAATGGGATCCTGTGCAAATTTGCTGAGAATGGATTGATCATTTGCATGATGATTGAGTTCAGTGGAATTTACTCCCCTGCAATCATGCTTAGGATAGGTGAAACTGACCATGGGAGGGAGGAGGGGGAGGAGAGGAAAGGGGGGAGGGAGGGCTGAAGTGGGCAGGGGAGGAGGAAGAAGAGAGGAGGAAGGGAGAGGAGAAGGGAATGAGGGGAAAGGCAGGTCTGATCATTTGAATGATTCTTGAGTTCAATGAGATTTATTCCCGTGCAATCATGCTTAGGACAGGTAAAACTGGCCATGGGAGAGGGAGAGGGGGAGGGAAGCGGAAGGAGCCGGATGGGGAATCAGCAGATTGGAAGGGGAGGGATGGGGGAGGGAAGGGGCAAAAGGGAGGTGACGGGAGGGAGGAGGAGGGGTGGGCATTGATCATTTGCATGCTTTTTGAGTTTAGTGGGATTTACTCCTGTGCAATCATGCTTAAGATAGGTGAAACTGACATGGGGGAGGGGCAGGAAGGGGAGGGGAGGAGAGGAGATTGAGTGGGCAGGCACTGGGGAGAAGGAAAGCCCCTTTCCTTTTCAAAAGAAAAACATTGTGAACAGTATAATTGTGTTTCAGGCTTTCCCCTACCTGTTTCTTCTACAGCAAGCACATGTAGCCTCCCACCCAAAATTAACGAAAACTGTCACTGGCCACATCCACACCAGACCTTTATTTCACTTTAGACAGTCATGGCTTCCCCCAAAGAATCCTGGGAAGTGTAGTTAGTAAAGAGTGCTGAGAGATGCTAGGAGAGGCCGTGTTCCTCTCACAATAATCAGAGTGGCTGACTGTTAAACCATTCTGGCCACTAGAGCTCTGTCAGGGGAATAGGAGTCTTCTTTCAGCAACCTTCACAAACTACACTTCCCAGGATTCTTTGGGGGAAGCCATGACTGTCTCAAGTGAAATAAAGGTCTGGTGTGGGTGTGACCCCCCCGATTAGGCAAGCCAAGCAGCTGTGAGTGTGGCTTTTAGAACACTGACAGTTGGCTCTTACTTAGTATGCCCAACATTATCATTGACTGCAGTGCTAAATTTCTTACATTAATTAAAAACCGGCCAGGCATTTTTTTAACTTTTAAACTGCAGAAGATGAAAGTCAGAGCATGGGGCAAGGTCAGTACTCTGTGAACATTAATTTCAACCAATTATGAGAACACTGACAGAAAAAAGTCCAACAGGGGTCTGGTTTTTCTCTCTCTCTTTTTACACTTTGAACTCTTGATTCTCTCTGACTGTTTTGTGTATCACCATGAAAATTCAGAGGGTTGTTAAGCAAGTGTTTCTGAGTTCAGGACTATAAGTTTTGTATGGTTTTATTTTGAAATGAGCTTATATGAAGCATCAGAATGGTATGGGGGTATTTTCAATT